>NW_027278563.1:0-169635 GCF_030028105.1 Mobula birostris | reverse complement strand
ACACCCACATTAGAGTATGCCAAAGAAAGAATCATTTCAAAACCTTCAAAATATATCTGTCTGCACAAGTTTAAAGTGGCCAGGTGAGGTCTGGCTAGAGGCGAGAGGCTAGTGGCGAGTATTGGCTAAAGGCTAGAGGCTAGAGGCTAGGGGCGAGGCTTGACTAGCTAGAAGTGAGGCTTGGCTAGAGGCTAGAGGCTAGAGATGAGGCACCTCTCATACTTTCCTCTATATCGCCGTGAATTTGTGCACCTCTCTTACCTTGCACTATATCGCTGTGTTTTTGCACACCTCTCATAGCTTGCCCTGTATCGATGTGTTTTCGTGCACCTCTGATACCTTCCCCAATATCACTGTGTTTTCATGCACATCCCATGGCTTCCTCTACATCGCTGTGTTTTTGCGCACCTCACATTCCTTCCCCTATATCGCCATGTTTTCACGCACCTCCCACAGCTTCCCATGTATCGCTGTGTTTTCACATGCCAATCATACCTTCCCCTATATCGCTATGTTTTCGGTCACCTCCCATAGCTTCCCCTGTATAGCTGTGTTTTCAAGCACGTCTGATAGCTTTCTGTATATCGCTGTGTTTTCGCACACCTCTCATTGCTTCCCCTATATCACTGTATTTTCGTGCACGTCTCATATATTCTCCTACATCGCAGTGTTTTCATGCACCTCTCATAGCTTCCCTAATATCACAGTGTTTTCGCGCACCTCGCATAGCTTCCCCCACATCGCAGTGTTTTCATGCACCTCTCATATATTCCCCTATAGAGCTGCGTTTTCTCTCACCTCTCATAACTTCCCCTATATTGCCGTGTTTTCACGCACTTCTCATACATTCCCCTACATCGCCATGTTTTTGCGCACCGCTCATACATTCCTCTATATCGGTGTGTTTTCGCGCACCTCGCATAGGCTCCCCTATATCGCTGCTTTCTCGGGCAGCTCTCATAGCTTCCCCTATATTGCGATGTTTTCGTGCACCTCTCATAGCCTCCCCTACATCGCAGTGTTTTCAGGAACTTCGCATAGCTTCCCTAATATTGCCGTGTTGTCGCGCACCTCACGTAGCTTCCCCTACATCGCAGTGTTTTTGCGCACATCTCATACCTTCTCCCATATCGCCGTGTTTTCACGTAACTCCTATAGATTCCCCTATATCGCTGTTTCCTCGCACGTCTCATACCTTCCCCTACATCACCGTATTTTCGCGCACCTCTCATACCTTCCCCTATATCGCTGTGTTTTCATTCACCTCTTAGAGCTTCCCCTATATCGTCGTGTTTTCGTGCACCTCTCATAACTTCCCCTATATTGCTGTGTTTTCGTGCGCCTCTAATACATTCTCCTACATCGCCGTGTTTTCATGCACCTCTCATACCTTCAACAATATCGCTGTGTTTTTGCACATGTCCCATACCTTCCCATATATTTCTGTGTTTTCGCGCACCTCCCATAGCTTCCCTAATATTGCTGTGTTTTTGCGCACATCTCATACTTCTGCTGTATCGATGTGTTTTCGCACACGTCTCATTGCTTCCCCTGTATTGCTGTGTTTTCACGCATATCCCATAGCTTCCCCTCTATCGCTGTGTTTTCGCTTCTCTCTCATACCTTCACATAAATCGTTGTGTTTTCGCGCACCACCCATAGCTTCCCCTATATCGCCGTGTTTTCATGCATCTCCCATAGCTTCCCATTTATCGCTGTGTTTTCACCGGCCTCTCATACCTGCCCCTGTATCGCTTTGTTTTCATGCACCTCTCATAGCTTCCCCTATATCGCTATGTTTTTGAGCACCTCGCATTGCTTCCCCTACATCGTTGTGTTTTTGCGCACCTCTCATACCTTCAACTATATCGATGTGTTTTCGCGCACCTCTCATACCTTCTCCTATATCTCTGTTTTCGCAGACCTCTCATAACTTCCACTATATCGCAGTGTTTTTGCACACCTCTCATAGCTTCCTCTATATCGCCGTCTTTTCACGCACCTCCCATAGTTTCCCCTATATTGCTGTGTTTTCTCGCAGCGCTCATGCCTTCCCCTATATCACTCTGTTTACCTGCACCTCCTACACGCACCTCTCATAGCTTTCCCAAAATCTTTGTGATTTTGCCACCTCTCATACATTCCACTATATCGCTGTGTTTTCGCGCACCTCTCGTAGCTTCCTCATATCGATGAGTTTTCGCGCACCTCTCCTATCTTCTCCTATATCGACGTGTTTTCATGCACCTCCAATAGCTTCCACTATATCGCTGTGTTTTCACGCACGTCTAATAACTTCCCTTATATTGCTGTGTTTTCGCTCACCTCTCATACATTCCCCTACATCACCGTGTTTTTGTGCACCTCTCATACCTTCCCCTATATTGCGGTGTTATCGCGCACCTCTCATACCTTCTCCTATATCACTGTGTTTTCGCCTCCCTCTCATACCTTCCACTAAATTGCTGTATTTTCACGCACCTCCCATAAATTCCCCTATATCACTGTGTTTTCGTGCAGCTCTCATACCATCCCCTATATCGCCTTGTTGTCATGCACATGGCATAGCTTCCCCTAGATCGCTGTGTTTTTGCTCACCTATCATAGCTTTGCCTATATCGCAGTATTCTCGCGCACATCTCATACCTTCCCCTTTTTAGCTGAGTTTTCGCTCATCTCTCATACCTTCTTCTATACCGCAGTGTTTTCGCACACCTCTCATCACTTCCCCTATATAGACATGTTTTCACACACCTCTCATTCCTTCCCCTATATCACTGTGTTTTCGCACACCTGCCATAAATACACCTATATCGCTGTGTTTTCAGACACCTTCATAGATTTCCCTATATAACTGTGTTTTCACACGCCTCTCATACATTCCCCATCACTGTGTTTTTGAGCACCTCTCATAACTTCCCCTATGTCGCTGTGTTTTCGCGCACCTCCCATTGCTTCCCCTACATCATTGTGTTCTCGCACACCTCTCATACCTTCAAGTATATGGATGTGTTTTCATGCACCTATCGTAGCCCCCCCAATATCGATGTGTTTTCGCGCACCTCTCATAACTTCCACTATATCACCGTGTTTTCGCGCACCTCTCGTAGCTTCCCGTATATCGATGTGTTTTCATGCACATCCCATACCTTCCCCTACATTGCTGTGTTTTGGTGCACCTCGAATACCTTCCCCTATTTCGGTTTTTTCACGCACCTCCCATAGTTTTCCATGTATTGCTGTGTTTTCGCGCACATCTCATACCTTCTGTTGTATTGCTGTGTTTTTGCACACCTCCCATAGCTTCCCCTATATAGCTCTGTTTTCGCGCACCTCTCATCGCTTTCCCTATATCGCTGTGTTTTCGCTCACCTCCAACAGCTTCCCCTATATCGCTGTGTTTGGCGTACCTCCCGTACTTTCCCCTATATCGCTGTGTGTTTGCTCACCTCTCATGGCTTTACCTATATCGCAGTGTTGGCACACACATCTCATACCTTCCCCCTTTTAGCTGAGTTTTCGCTCATCTCTCATACCTTCTCCTACATCACCGTGTTTTCGCTCACCTCTCATCGCCTTCCCTATATCGCCGTGTTTTTACACACCTCTCATTCCTTCACGTATATCACCGTATTTCCGCGCACCTCCCATTGCTTCCCCTATATCACTGTTTTCGCGCAGCTCTCATACCTTCCCCTATATTGCTGTTTTCGTGCACCTTCCATAGCTTCCTCTATATCGCTGTGTTTTCGTGCACCTCCCATACATTCCCCTATATCGCTGTGTTTTCGTGCACCTTTCATACCTTCCCCTACATTGCTGTATTTTCGTGCACCTCCCATAGCTTCCCCTATATCGCTGTGTTTTCGTGCACCTCTCATATATTCCCCTATAGCGCTGTTTTTTCGCACACCTCTCATTCATTCCCCTATAGCTCTGTGTTTTCTCACACCTCCCACACCTTCCCCTTATCGCTGAGTTTTTACACACCTCCCATAGCTTCCCCTATATCGCTGTGTTTGGCACACTTCCCATAATTTCCCCTATATCGCTGTGTTTTTGCTCACCTCTTATAGCTTTGCCTATATCGCAGTGTTGTCGCGCACATCTCATACCTTCTCCTTTTTAGCTGAGTTTTCGCTCATCTCTCATACCTTCTCCTACATCACCGTGTTTTCGCCCACCTCTCATCGCTTTCCCTGTATCGACGTGTTTCACACACCTCTCATTCCTTCACGTATATCGCTGTATTTTCGCTCACCTCCAATTGCTTCTCCAATATCACTGTGTTTTTGCGCAACTCTCATACCTTCCCGTATATTGCTGTGTTTTCACGCACCTCTCATAGCTTCCCCTATATCTCTGCGCTTTTGCGCACCTCTCATATCTTCTCCTATATCGCCGTGATTTCATGCACCTCCTATAGCGTCCACGATATTGCTGTGTTTTCGCGCACGTCCCATAAATTTTCTTATATTGCTGTGTTTTCGCTCACTTTTCATACATTCCCCTACATCACCGTGTTTTCGCGATATAGGAGACGATATGAGAGGTGCGCGAAAGCACAGAGATATAGGGTAAGCTATGAGAGGTGCAAAAAATCACGGCGATATAGGGGTATTTATGGGAGGTGCGTGAAAAAACAGCAATATAGGGGAAGGTATGAGAGCTGCGCGAATACACAGTGACATAGGGGAAGCAATGGGAGGTGTGCAAAAACACAGAGATATACGTGAAGGAATGAGAGGTGTGTGAAAACATGCCGATATAGAAGAAGCTATGAGAGATGAGCGAAAACTCAGCTAAAAAGGGGAAGGTATGAGATGTGCGCGAGAATACTGCGATATAGTCAAAGCTATGAGAGGTGAGCAAAAACACAGTGATATAGGGGAAGGTATGGGAGGTGCACCAAACACAGCGATATAGGGGAAGCTATTGGATGTGTGCAAAAACACAGCGATATAGGGGAAGCTATGGGAGGTCTACCTTCCCCTAAATCACTATGTTTTCGCGCACCTCCCACACCTTTCCGTTATCGCTGGGTTTTTGCACACCTCCCATAGCTTCCCCCATATCGCTGTGTTTTCACGCACCTCCCATAGCTTCCCCTATATCGATGTTTTTTCGCACACCTCTCATACATTCCCCTATAGCTCTGTGTTTTCTCACACCTCCCACACCTTCCCCTTATTGCTGAGTTTTCACTCACCTCTCATACATTCAACTATATCGCTGTGTTTTTGCGCACCGCTCATACCTTCCCCTATATCGCTGTGTTTTTGCGCAACTGCCGTAAATACCCCTATATCGCTGTGTTTTCGGACACCTCCCATAGATTTCCCTATATCACCGTGTTTTTGTACACCTCTCATATATTCCCCTATAGTTCTGTGTTTACACGCACCTCTCGTAGCTTTCCCAAAATCTCTGCGTTTTCGCCACCTCTCATACATTCCACTTTATCGCTGTGTTTTCGCGCACCTCTCGTAGTTTCCCCATATCGATGTGTTTTCGCGCACCTCTCATACCTTCCCCTATATCGCTGTGTTTTCGCGCACATCTAATAACTTCCCTTATATTGCTGTGTTTTCGTTCACCTCTCATACATTCCCCTAGATCACCGTGTTTTTGCGCACCTCTCATAGCTTTGCCTATATCGCAGTATTCTCGTACACATCTCATACCTTCCGCTTTTTAGCAGAGTTTTCGCTCATCTCTCATACCTTCTTCTAACATCGCCGTGTTTTCGATGCGTATTTGCGCACCTCTCATTGCTTCCCCTACATTGTTGTGTTTTCGAGCACCTCTCATATCTTCAAGTATATCGCTGTGCTTTCGCGCACCTCTCGTAGCTTCCCGTATATCGATGTGTTTTTGTGCACCTCTCATACCTTTCCCAATATCGCTGTGTTTTCATGCGCATCCCATAGCTTCCCCTACATTGCTGTGCTTTTGTGCACCTCGCATACCTTCCCCTATTTCGCTGTTTCTTCACGCACCTCCCATAACTTCCCATGTATTGCTGTGTTTTCGCGTGCCTCTCATACATTCCCCTATATCGCTGTGTTTTCGTGCACCTCCCATAGCTTCCCCTATATCGCTGTGTTTGCACGCACCTCTCATAACTTCCCCATATCGATGTGCATTTGCGCACTTCTCATTGCTTCCCATACATGGTTGTGTTTTCGAGCACCTCTCATATCTTCAAGTATATCGATGTGTTTTCACGCACCTATTGTAGCTTCCCCAATATCGATGTGTTTTCACGCACCTCTCATACATTCCACTATATCGCTGTGTTTTCGCGCACCACTCGTAGCTTCCCGTATATCGATGTGTTTTTGTGCACCTCTCATACCTTCCCCAATATCGCTGTGTTTTTAGCACATCCCATAGCTTCCCCTACATTGCTGTGTTTTTGCGCACCTCGCATACCTTCCCCTATTTCGCTGTTTTTTCACGCACCTCCCATACCTTCCCATGTATTGCTGTGTTTTCGCGTGGCTCTCATACTTTCCCCTATATCACTGTGTTTTCGTGCACCTCCTATAGATTCCCCTATATCACTGTGTTTTTTCACTCACCTCTTATAGCTTCCCCTATAGCACCATGTTTTCGCGCACCTCTCATAGCTTCCCGTATATCGATGTGTCTTTGTGCACCTCTCATTTCATCCCCAATATCACTGTGTTTTCATGCACCTCGCATATCGTCCCATATATTGCTGTGTTCTCGCGCACCTCCCATAGCTTCCACTATATTGCTCTGCTTTCGTGCACTTAGAAACATAGAAACATAGAAAATAGGTGCAGGAGTAGGCCATTCGGCCCATCGAGCCTGCACCACCATTTATTATGATCATGGCTGATCATCCAACTCAGAACCCCGCACCAGCCTTCCCTCCATACCCCATGACCCCCGTAGCCACAAGGGCCACATCTCATACCTTCTGCTGTATCGCTGTGTTTTTGCACACCTCCCATAGCTTCCCCTATATAGCTGTGTTTTCGCGCACGACTCAGAGCTTCCCCTATATTGATGTTTTTTCGCGCACCTGCCATAACTTCCGCTATACTGCCATGTTTTCGCCTCCCTCTTATTCCTTCCCCTAAATAGCTGTGTTTTCGCGCACCTCCCATACATTCCTCTTATCCCTGTGTTTTTGCACACCTCCCCTAGCTTCCCATATATCGTTGTGATTTTGGGCACCTGTCACACCTTCCCCTATATCACTGTGTTTTTACGCACCTTGGATACGGCCCCCTATATCGCTGCGTTTTCGCGCACCTCTCATCGCTTCCCCTATATCAACTTGTTTTTACACACCTCTCATTCTTTCATGTATATCGCCATGTTTTCGCGCGCCTCCCATAGCTTCCCCTATATCATTGTGCTTTCGTGCACCTCTCATACCTTCTCCTATATCGCCGTGTTTTCAGGTACCTCCCATAGCATCCCCTATATCACTGTGTTTTCGCGCACATCTCATACCTTCCCCTATATCGCTGTGTTTTTGCGCACCTCTTATATCTTCTCCTATATCACCATGTTTCCCCTATATTGACGTGTTTTTACGCACCTCTGATACCTTCACGTATATCACCGTGTTTTCCCGGACCTCCCATACCTTCATCTATATTGCTGTTTTCTTGCGTACCAGCCATAGCTTCTTCTATATCGCTGTTTTCGCACAACTCTCATAGCTTGCCATATATTGCGATGTGTTCGCGCACATCTCATAGCTTCCCCAAGATCACTGTGTTATCGCGCACCTCCCATAGCTTCCCATATATAGCTGCGTTTTCGCCCACCTCCTATATATTCCTCTATATCGCTGTGTTTTTGCGCACCTCTCATACCTTCCCCATATCACTGTGTATTCATGCACTTAGCATAACTATTCCTATATCACTGCGTTTTCACGCAGCGCTCATACTGTCCCCTATATTGCTGAGTTTTTGTGGACCACTCATCGCTTCCCCTGTATTGACATGTTCTCACACACCTCTCATACCTTCACGTATATTGCCGCGTTTTTTCGCACCTCCCATAGCTTCCCCTATATCACTCTGTTTTCGCGCACCTCTCATAACTTGCCCTATATCGCCGTGTTTTCGCGCACCTCCTATACCTTCCCCTCTCTCACTGTGTTTTTGGGCACCACCCATAGCTTCGCCTATATCATTGCGTTTTCATGCACCTCTCATCCCTTCCCCTATATCGCCGTGTTTTCGCGCAACACCCATATCTTCCCCTATATCGCTGTGTTTTCACGCATCACTCATCCCTTCCCCTATATCGCTATGATTATGCACAACTCCCATAGCTTCCCCACATCGCTGTGCTTTCGCGCACGTCGCATACATTCCCTTATATCGCTGTGTTTTCGCTCACCTCTCATAGCTGCTGCTATATCGCCGTGTCTTCACGCAGCTCTCATACCTTCCCCTATAGTGCTGCGTTTTCTCTCGCCTCTCATACATTCCCCTACATCGCTATATCACAGTGTTTTCGCTCACCTCTTAAACCTTCACGTATACTGCCGTGTTTTCGCGTACCTCCCATACCTTCCCCTATATTACTGTGTTGTCGCGTACCTCCCATAGCTTCCGCTATATCACTGTTTTCGCACACCTCTCATTGCTTGCTATATATTACAATGTTTTCGCGTACCTCTCATAGCTACCCCCAAATCGCTGTGCTTTTACGCACCTCTCATAGCTTCCCTAATATTGCGATATTTTCGTGCACCTCCCATACCTTCCCATTATCGCTGTGTTTCCGCGCACCTTTTATACCTTCCCCTGTATCGCTGTGTTTTCACACACCTCCCATAGCTTCCCCTATATCGCTGTGTTATCGTGCACCTCTCATACCTTCCCATATATTGCTGAGTTAACGCTCCCCTCTCATAGCTTCCCCTATATCGCCATTTTTTCGCGCACCTCTCATAGCTTCCCCTATATTGTTTTGTTTTCACACAACTCTCATACCTATCCCTATATCGCTGTGTTTTCACGCACCTCCCATAGCTTCCCATTTTTCACTGTGTTATCACGCACTTCTCATAACTTCCCCTAAATCGCTATGTTTTCGTGGAACCTCTCATACCTTCCCCTATGTCGCTATGTTTTCGTGCACATCTCATACCTTCCCCTATGTCGCTCTGTTTCGTGCATGTACCATACCTTCCCAGATATCACTGTGTTTTCGCAAACCTCTCATGCATTCCCCTACATCGCCATGTTTTCACGCACCGCTCATACCTTCCTCTGTATCGGTGTGTTTTCGCGCACCTCGCATAGCTTCCCCTACATCGCTGTGTTTTTGCGCACTTCTCATAACTGCCCTATATCGTCCTGTTTTTACACACCTTCCATTGCTTCCCATATTTATCTGTCTTTTCGCGCACCTCTCATACCTTCTCCTATATCACCGTGTTTTCACACACCTACCATAGCTTCCCCTGTATCGCCGTGTTTTCGTGCACCTTTCATACATTCCCCTACATCGCCATATTTTCGTGCACCTACCATAGCTTCCCCTGTATTGCTGTGTTCTTGCACATCTCATACATTCCGCTGTATCACTGTGTTTTCGCACACATTCCATAGCTTCCCCTATATCGCTGTGTTTTCACTTCCCTCTCATAACTTCCACTAAATCACTGTGTTCTCGAGCACCTCCCATAGCTTCCCCTATATCGCTGTCTTTTCGCGCACCTCTCATACATTCCACTATAGCGCTGTGTTTTCGCGCACCTCCCATACCTTCCCCAATATGGCTGTGTTGTCGCACACCTCCCATAGCTTCCCGTATATCGCTGTGTTTTCCCGCAACTCCCATAGCTTCACCAATATCATTGTGTTTTCGTGTACCTCCCATAGCTTCCCCTAAATCGCTGTTTTTTCACGCACCTCACGTATCTCCCTCTATATCGCCATGTTTTCGTGCACCTGGCATAGCTTCCTCTATATCTCTGTGTTTTCTCGCACCTGTGATATCTTCACCTATATCGCTCTGCTTTCATGCTCCTCCCATAGATTCAAATATATTGTTGTGCTTTCACGCACCTGTGATATCTTCACCTATATCGCTCTGCTTTCATGCTCCTCCCATAGATTCAAATATATTGTTGTGCTTTCACGCACCTCTCATACCTTTCCCGACATCGCTGTGTTTTCGTGCACCTCTCATACCTTCACCTATATCGCCTTGTTTTCACAGACCTCTCATAATTCCCCTATATTGCTGTGTTTCAATGCACCTCTCATACCTTCCCCTATATCGCCCTGTTTTCACGCACCTCCCATAGCTTCCCATATATTACTGTGCTTTCACGCACGCCCCATACCTTCCCATATATTGCTGTTTTCTTGCACCTCCCACAGCTTCCCCTGTATTGCTGTGTTTTCGCGCATATCTCATACATTCCGCTGTATCACTGTGTTTTCGCACTCCTCCATAGCTTCCCCTATATCGCTGTGTTTTCGCACATGTCTCAGAGTTTCACCGATATCGCCGTGTTTTCGCGCACCTCTCATATATTCCACTATAGCGCTGTGTTTTCCCGCACCTCCCATGCCTTCCCCAATATGGCTGTGTTGTTGCACACCACCCATAGCTTCTCCTATATTGCTGTAGTTTTGCGCACCTTTCATAGCTTCCCCTACATTGCTGTGTTATCAATCAGCTCTCATAGCTTCCCCTATATTGCTGTGTTTTCACGCACCTCCCATAGCTTCCCATATATCACTGTGTTTTGGCTTACCTCTTACAGCTTCCCCTATATCACCGTGTTTTTGCGCACCTCTCATACCTTCCCCGAAATCGCTCTGTTTTCGCGCACCTCCCATAGCTTCCCATACATCACTGTGTTTTCACGCACGTCCCATACCTTCCCATATATTGCTGTTTTCTTCCACCTCCCACAGCTTCCCCTACATCGCCGTGTTTTTCACACCTCTCATATCTTACCTGAAATCGCTCTGTTATCAAGCAGCTCTCACAGCTTCCCCTATATTGCTTTGTTTTCGTGTACCTCCCATATCTTCCGCTTTATCTCTGTTTTCGCAAACCTCTAATAGCTTGCCATATACTGCGATATTTTCACGCACTTCTCATACTTTCTCCTATATCGCCATGTCCTCTCACACCTCTCATACCTTCCCCTATATCGCTGTTTCCGCGCACCTCTCATAGCTTCCCCCATATCACAGTCTTTTCGCACACCTCTCATACCTTCACCTATATCGCCGTGTTTTCACGCACCTCCCGTAGCTTCCCCTATGTCGCTGAGCTCTCGTGCACCTCTCATCACTTCCCCTATATTGCCCTGTTTTCACGTACTGCCCATAGCTTCCCATATGTTGCGATGTTTTTGCTCACCTCTCATAACTTCCCCTAAATCACTGGGCTTTTACGCACCTCTCATAGCTGCCCCTATATCGCCGTGTTCTCACGCAGCTCGCATAGCCACCCCTGTATTGTTGTGTTTTCTTGCATCTCTCATACATTCCCCTATATCGCTCTTTTTTCGTTCACCTCCCATAGCTTCCCATATATCGCTGTGTTTTCGCGCACCTCTCATAGCTTCCCCTGTATCACTGTGTTCTCGGGCACCTCTCATAGCTTCCCCAATATTGCGATATTTTCGCGCACCTCTCATAGCTTCCCTATTATCACTGTGTTTTCGCGCACCTCTCATAGCTTCCCCTATATCGCTGTGTTTTCTCTTACCTCTCATACCTTCCTCTATATCATTGTGTTTTCACGCACCTCTCATACCTACCACTGTATCGATGCGTTTTCGCGCACCTCTCATACATTCCCCTATATCGCTGTGTTATCAAGCAGCTTTCATAGCTTCCCCTATATTGCTGTGTTTTCGCATACCTCCCATAGCTTCCGCCATATCACTGTTTTCGTGCACCTCTCATAGCTTGCCATATATGGTGATGTTTTCACACACCTCTCATGGCTTCCCCTAGATCACTGTGTTTTCACGTACCTCACATACCGTCCCCTATATCGCCATGTTTTCACGCACCATTTCATAGCTTCTCCTATATCGCTGTGTTTTCACTCACCTCGCATACCTCCCCTATGTCGTTGTGTTTTCGTGCACAGCTCATACCTTCCTCTAAATCGGTGTGTTTTCGCACACCTCTCATAGCTTCCCCTATATCGCTGTGTTTTCGTGCACCACTCGTAGCTTCTCCTGCATCGATGTGTTTATGCGCACTTCTCATAACTGCCCCTATAACGCGTGTTTTCGCAGACCTCTCATAGATTCCCCTATATCGCTGTGTTTTTGCGCACCTCACAAAACTCCCACTATATCGATGTGTTTTTGCGCACCTCTCATACCTTCCCCTGTATCGCTGTGTTTTCACGCACCTCCCACAGCTTCGCCTTTTTCGCTGTGTTTTTGCACACCTCTCATAGCTTCCCATATATTGTGATGTTTTTGCGCACCTCTCATCGCTTTCCCTAAATCGCTGTGTTTTTTGCACCTCTCATATCTTCCCCCATATAGCCGTGTTCTAGCGCTCCTCTCATAGCATCCCCTATAGCGCTGTGTTTTCGCGCACCTCTCATACCTTCCCCTATATCGTTGTGTATTTGCACACCTCTCATAACTTACACTATATCGATGTGTTTCGCACACCTCTCGTAGCTTCCCCAGTATCGATGTGTTTTTGGGCACCTCTCATACCTGCCCCTATATCGCCGTGTTTTGCAGACCTCTCATAGCTTCCCCTATATTGCTGTGTTTTCGCCCACCTCGCGTACCTTCCCCTATATTGATGTGTTTTCGCACACCTCTCATACCTTCCCCTATATCGCTGTGTTTTCACGCACCTCCCATAGCTTCCCATTTTTCGCCGTGTTATCGCGCACCTCTGATGGCTCCCATATATTACGATGTTTTCACGCACCTCTCATAACTTCCCCCAAATCACTCTGTTTTCGTGCACATCCCATAGCCTCCCATATATCGCTGCGTTTTCGCGCACCTCTCATACCTTCCGCTATATTGCTGTGTTTTCGCATGCCTATCATCCCTTTCCCTATATCGCTGTGTTTTCACGCACCTCTCATACCGTCCCCTATATCGCTGCATTTTCGTGCTCCTTTCATCGCTTCCCTTATATCGACGTGTTTTCAAGCACCTCTTATACCTTCACGTATATCGGCTTGTGTTTGCGCACCACCCATAGCTTACGCTGTATCACTCTGTTTTCGCACACCTCTCATACCTGACCCTATATTTCCGTGTTTTCGCAGACCTCTCATAGCTTCCCCTATATCGCTGTGTTTTCGCTTACCTCGCATACCTTCCCCTATATCATTGTGTTTTTGCGCACCTCTCATACCTACCACTGTATCGATGTGTTTTCGCGCACCTCTCATACCTTCCCCATATCGCTGTGTTATCAAGCAGCTTTCATAGCTTCCCCTATATTGCTGTGTTTTCGCATACCTCCCATAGCTTCTGCGATATCGCTGTTTTCTCACACCTCTCATAGCTTGCGATATATGGCGATGTTTTCACACACCTCTCATGGCTTCCCCTAGATCACTGCATTTTTACGCACCTCACATAGTGTCCCCTATATCGCCATGTTTTCGCACACCTCTCATGGCTTCCCCTATATCGCTGTGTTTTCGTGCACCTCTGATACCTTCCCCTATATCGATCTGTTGTCGTGCACCTCCAATAGCTTCCCATATACTGCTGTGTTTTTGTGCACCTCTCATATCTTCCCCTATATCCCTCCGTATTCGCGCACCTCCCGTAGTTTCCCATATATCACTGCGTTTTCGCGCACCTCTCATAGCTTCCCCTGCATCGCCCTGTTGTAGCGCACCTCTCACAGCTTCCCCTATATCGTTGTGTTTTTGCGGAAATCTCATACCTTCCACTATATCGATGTGTTCGCGCATCTCTCGTAGCTTCCTCTATATCGATGTATTTTCGCGCACCTGTCGTACCTTCCTCTATATCGCCGTGTTTTCGCGCACCTCTCATAGCTTCCCCTATATCGCTGTGCTTTTGCCCAGCTCGCATACCTTCCCCTATGTCGTTGTGTTTTTGTGCACCACTCGTACCTTCCACTATATCAATGTGTTTTCGTGCACCTCTCATACCTGCCTTTATAATGCGTGTTTTCGCAGACCTCTCATAGCTTCCCCTATATTGCTGTGTTTTCGCGCACCTCACATATCTTCCACCATATTGATGTGTTTTCACGCACCTCTCATAACTTACCCTATATCGCTGTGTTTTCATGCACATCCCATAGCTTCCTCTTTTTTGCCGTGTTTTCGCGCACCTCTCATAGCTTCCCATATATTGCAACGTTTTCGTGCACCTCTCATCGCTTTCCCCAAATCGCTGTGTTTTTGCGCACCTCTCATATCTTCCCCATATAGCCGTGTTCTGGTGCACCTCGCATAGCTTCGCCTACATCGCTGTGTTTTCGCGCACCACTGATACATTCTCCTATATCACAGTGTTTTTCATGCAGCTCCCATAGCTTCCTTTATATTGCCATGTTTTCGCGCACCTGGCATAGCTTCCCCTACATTGCTGTGTTTTCGTGCACCTCTCATAAATTCTCCTATATCACCGTGTTTTCATGCAGCTCCCATAGCTTCCCCTATATCGCCGTGTTTTTGCGCACCTTGTGTAGTTTCCCCAATATCGTTGTGTTTTCACGCACCTCTCATAACTTCCCCTTTTTAGCTGAGTTTCCGCTCCTCTCTCATACGTTCCCCTATATCGACGCATTTCACACACCTTTCAGAACTTCCCCTATATCGCTGTGTTTTCACGTACCTCCCATAGCTTCCCCAACATAATTGTGTTTTCGCACACCTGTCATACCTTCCCCTATATCGCTGTGTTTTCGCTTACCTCTTATTGCTTCCTGTATATCGCCGTGTTTTTGTGCGCCTCTCAAGTCTTTCCCAGATTGCTGTGTTGTAGCATACCTCCCAGAGCTCCCGCTATATCGCTGTTTTCTCACACTTCTCATAGCTTGCCATATATTGCGATGTTTTTGCGCACCTCTCATAGTTTCCCCTATAGCGCTGTGTTTTCGCACATCTCCCATACCCTCCCCTTACCGCTGTGTTTTTGTGCACCTTCCATAGCTTCCCCATTATGGCCGTGTTTTCTGTACCTCTAATATCTATGGGAGGTGCACGACAACATAGCAATATAGTGGAAGCTATGAGAGCTGCTTGATAACACAGCGATATAGGGAAGATATTAGAGGTATAGGAAAACACGGCGATATAGGGGAAGGTGTGAGAGGTGTGCAAAAACACAATGATATTGGGGAAGCTATGGGAGGTGTGCAAAAACACAGCAATACAAAGGAAGGTATGAGTGATGCGCGAAAACACAGCCTATATCGCTATGTTTTCTCGCACCTCTCATAGTTTCCCTATATCGCTGCATTTTCGTGCTCCTCTCATCGCTTCCCCTATATCGACGTGTTTTCAAGCACCTCTCATATCTTCACGTTTATCGTCTTGTGGTCACATATCATTGTGTTTTTGCGCACCTCTCATAGCTTCCACTATATCGATGTGTATTCGCGCACCTCTTTTAGCTTCCCCTGTATCGATGTGTTTTCACACACCTCTCATGCCTTCCCCTAGATCGATGTGTTTTCACGCACCTCCCATAGCTTCCCCTTTTTCGCTGTGTTTTCGCGCTCCTCTTATAGCTTCCAATAAATTGTGATGTTTTCACGCACCTCTCATTGCTTTCCCCAAATTGCCGTATTTTTACGCACCTCTCATATCTTCCCCCATATTGCCGTGTTCTGGCGCACCTCGCATAGCTTCCCCTACATTGCTGTATTCTTACGTATCTCTCATGCCTTCTACGTTATCGCCGTCTTTTCACGCACTTCCCATAGCTTCCCCTTTTTTGCAGTGTTTTCATGCACCTCTCATAGCTTCCCATATATTGCGATATTTACGCGCACCTCTCATTGCTTTCCCCAAATCGCTGTGTTTTTGCGCACCTCTCATATCTTCCCCCATATATCCGTGTTCTGGTGCACCTCACATAGCTTCCCCTACATCGCAAGTGTTTTTGCGCACCTCTTTTACCTTCTCCTATATCGCCGTCTTTTCACGCACCTCACGTAGCTTCCCTTATATTGCAGTGTTTTCTTGCACCTGTCATACCTTCCCCTATATCACCGTGTTTTCGCACACCTCACATATCTTCCTCTATATCGCCGTGATTCGCGCACGTCTCATATATTCCACTATAGTGCTGTGTTTTCGCGCACGTCCCATACCTCCCCCTTATCGTTGTGTTTTAGCTCACCTCTCATACCTTCCCCAATATGGCGGTGTTTTCGCGCTCCTCTCATAACTTCCCCTATATCGTCGCGTTTTCATGCACCTCCCATAGCTTCCCATATATCGCTGTGTTTTTTGCGAGCCTATCATACCTTCCTCTATATCGCTGTGTTTTTGCGCACCACCCATAGCTTCCCCTATATCTCTGTGTTTTCGCACACCTCCGATTGTTTCCTCTATATCGCTGTGTTTTCGCGCATCTCCCACAGCTTCCTCGAGGTGTTTTTGTGCACTTCTGATACTTTCCCCTATATCGTTGTGTTTTCACGCACCTCCCATAGCGTCCCCTATATCACTGTTTTCTCGTGCACCTCCATTACCTTCCCCTATATCGCCGTGTTTTCGCGCACCTCTCATAGCTTCCCCTATCTCAATGTGTTTACGTGCACCTCTCATAACTTCCCCTATATCGCTGTGTTTTCGCACACCTCGCTTAACTTCCCCAATATCGCTGTGTTTTCACGCACCTCTCATACCTTCACCTTTTTAGATGAGCTTTTGCTCATCTCTCATACCTTCCCCTATATCAACGTGTTTCACCCACCTCTCTTTCCTTCCCCTCTATCGCTGTGATTTCGCACACCTCCCATATCTTCCCCTATATCGCTGCTTTTTGCGCACCTCTCATAACTTCCCCAATATGGCTGTGTTTTCGCGCACCTCTCATACCTTGCCCTGTATCGCTGTGTTTTCGCACACATCCCACAGCTTCCCCTATATTGCTTTGTTTTCGCGCACATCCCATAGCTTCCCGTATATTGCTGTGTTTTCGCGCACCTCTGATCGTTTCCCCTATATCGCTCTGTTTTCGCACACCTCCCATACCTTCCCCAATATAGCTGTGTTTTCGCGCTCCTCTCATAACTTCCCCTATATCGCCGTGTTTTCACACACCTCTCAGATCTTCCCTTATATAGCCGTGTTCTGGCGCACCTCGCATAGCTTTCTCAACATCGCAGAATTCTTGCGCACCACTGATACATTCTCCTATATCGCAGTGTTTTCATGCAGCTCCCATAGTTTCCTTTATATCGCCATGTTTTCGCGCACCTGGCATAGCTTCCCCTACATTGCTGTGTTTTCACGCACTTCTCATAAATTCTCCTATATCGCCGTGTTTTCCCGCACCTTCCATAACTTCCCCTATATCGCTGTGTTTTCGCACACCTCCCATAGCGTCCTCTATGTCGCTGTGTTTTCGCTCACCTCTCATAGCTTCCCCTATATCTCTGTGTTTACGCGCGCCTCCCATACCTTCCCCTTATCGCTGTGTTTTTGTGCACCTTCCATAGCTTCCCAATTATGGCTGTGTTTTCGCACATCACTCATACCTTCCTTTGTATTGCTGTGTTTTTGCACACCTCCCATAGCTTCCCCAATATTATTGTGTTTTTGCACACCTCTCACACCTTCCCCTATATCACCGTGTTTTCCTGTACCTCTAATATCTTCCCCTATATCGCTGTTTTATCAAGCAGCTCTCATAGCTTCCACTATATTGCTATGCTGTCGCGTACCTCCCATAGCTTCCGCTTTCTCACTGTTTTCGCACACCTCTCATAGCTTGCCATATATTGCAATGTTATACCATCCCCTATATAGCCGTGTTTCTGCACATCTCTCATACATTCCCCTATAACGCCATGTTTTCGCGCACTCCTCATACCTTCTCCTATATCGCTGTGTTATCACGCACCTCCCATTGCTTCCCATATATCGCTGCGTTTTCGCACACCTCTCATAGCTACCCCTATATCGCCGTGTTTTCGTTCACCTCTCATACCTTCCCCCTTTTAGCTGTGTTTTCACTTATCTCTCATACCATCCCCTATATAGCCGTGTATCTGCGCACCTCTCATACATTCCACTTTATCGCCATGTTTTCGCGCAACTCTGATAACTTCCCATATATCGCTGTGTTTTCGTGCACCTCTCATAGCTTCCCCTATAGCGTTGTGTTTACGCGCAGCTCTCACAGTTTTCCCAAAGTCTGTGTTTTCGCCACCTCTCATACATTCCACTATATCACTGTGTTTTCGCACATCACTCATAGCTTCCCCAATCGATGTGTTTTGGCGCACCTCTCATACCTTCCCCAAAATCACAGTGTTTTCATGCACCTCGCATAACGTTCCATATATTGCTGTGTTTTCGCGCACCTCCCATAGCTTCCACAATATTGCTGTGTTTTCGCGCACATCTCATAACTTCTGCTGCATCGCTGTGTTTTTGCACACCTCCCATAGCTTCCCCTATATCGCAGTGTTTTCGCGCACGTCTCAGAGCTTCCCCTATATTGCTGTGTTTTCAGGTACCTGCCCTAGCTTCTGCTATATGGCCGTGTTCTCACCTCCCTCTTATACCGTCCCCTAAATAGCTGTGTTTTCGTGCACCTCCCATACATTCCTCTTATCGCTGTGTTTTTGCACACTTCCCCTAGCTTCCCCTATATAGTTGTGATTTTGCGCACCTGTCAAACTTTCCCCTAATTCACTGTGTTTTCACGCACCTTGCATACCATCCCCTATATCTCTGTGTTTTCGCGCACCTCTCATCGCTTCCCCTATATTAACGTGTCTTAACACACCTCTCATTCTTTCATGTATATCGCCGTGTTTTTGCGCACCTCCCATAGCTTCCCCTATATCACTGTGTTTTCGCGCAGCTCTCATACCATTCCCTATATCGCCTTGTTTTCATGCACATCGCATAGCTTCCCCTACATCGCTGTGTATTTGCACACCTCTCATACCTTCTCCTATATCGCCGTGTTTTCAGGCACCACCCATAGTTTCCCCTATATCACTGTGTTTTCTCGCACCTCTCATGCCTTCCCCTATATTGCTCTGTTTTCACGCACCTTCCATAGCTTCCCATATTTCGTTGTGTTTTCACCGGCCTCTCAGACCTTCTCCTATATCACTGTGTTTCCGCGAACCTCTCATACCTTTCCCTATATCGCGGTGTTATCACGCACCTCTCATACTTTCCCCTATATCGCTGTGTTATTGCCTCCCCCTCATAACTTCTCCTGAATCGCTGTGTTTTCGCGCACCTCCCATAGCTTCCCCTATATCGCCCTGTTTTCGCACACCTCTCATACCTTCCACTACATTGCTCTGTTTTTCTGCACCGCCCATAGCTTCCCATATGTCGGTGTTTTTACACACCTCTCATAGATTTCCCTATATCTCTGTGTTTTCGCGCATTTCTGATACCTTCCACTATATCACCGTGTTTTCGCACACTCCTCATAGCTTCCACTATATCGCTGTGATTGTTTGCACCTCCCATAGCTTCCCCTATATCGCTGTCTTTTTGCGCACCTCACATAGCTTCCCCTATATCGCCATTTTTTTGCACACATCTCATACCTTCCCCTATAGCTCTATGTTTTCGCACACCTCCCATACCTTCCCCTTATCGCTGAGTTTTTGCACAGCTCCCATAGTTTCCCCTATATCGCTGTGTTTTCGCGCACCTCTCATAGCTTCCCCTATATCGCAATGTTATCGTGCACATCTCATACCTTCCACTCTTTAGCTGAGTTTTGGCTCATCTCTCATACCTTCTCGTACATCGCCATGTTTCCGCCCACATCGCTTTCCCTATATCGACGAGTTTTCACACACCTCTCATTCCTTCACTTATATCACCGTATTTTCGCGCACTTCCCATTGTTTCCCCTATATTACTGTGTTTTCGCACAGCTCTCATTTCTTCCCCATATCGCTGTGTTTTTGTGCACCTCCCATAAATTCCCCTATATCGCTGTGTTTTCGGACACCTCCCATAGATTTCCCTATATCGCCGTGTTTTCGCGCACCTCTCATATATTCCCCTATAGCGTTGTGTTTACAGGCACCTCTCACAGCTTTCCCTTAATCTCTGTGTTTTTTCCATCTCTCATACATCCCACTATATCGTTGTGTTTTCGCGCACCTCTCGTAGCTTCCCCATATCGATGTGTTTTTGTGCACCTCTCATACCTTCCCCTACATCGCCGTGTTTTCACGCACCTTCCATAGCTTCCCATATTTCGTTGTGTTTTCACCGGCCTCTCAGAACTTTCCCTATATTGCTGTGTTTCCGCGAACCTCTCATACCTTCCCCTATATCGCGGTGTTTTTGCCTCCCTCTCATAACTTCCCCTGAATCGCTGTGTTTTCGTGCACCTCCCATAGCTTCCCCTATATAGCCCTGTTTTTGCACCCCTCTCATACCTTCCACTATATCGCTCTGTTTTTGTGCACCGCCCATAGCTTCCCAATATATCGCTGTGATTTTACGCACCTATAGATTTCCCTATATCTGTGTGTTTTCGTGAACTTCTGATACCTTCCACTATATCACTGTGTTTTCGCACACATCTCGTAGCTTCCCCTATATCGATGTGTTTTCGTGCACTTCTCATACCTTCCCCAATATCGTTGTGTTTTCATGCACATCCCATAGCTTCCCCTATTTAGCCGTGTTTCCACACACCTCCCATAGCTTCCCATGTATCGCTGTGTTTTTGCGCAGCTCCCATAGCTTCCCCTATATCACTGTGTTTTCGCGCACCTCTCATACCTTCCCCTATATCGCTGTGATTGTTTGCACCTCCAATAGCTTCCCTTATATCGCTGTGTTTTCGCGCACCTCCCATAGCTTCCCCTATATCGCCGTTTTTTCGCACACCTCTCATGTATTCCTCTATAGCTCTGTGTTTTCGCACACCTCCCATACCTGTCTCTTATCGCTGAGTTTTTGCACACCTCCTATAGCTTCCCCTATATAGCTGTGTTTTCGCGCACCTCTCATAGCTTCCCCTATATCGCAGTGTTGTCGCGCACATCTAATACCTTCCACTTTTTAGCTGTGTTTTTGCCTCCCTCTCATAACTTCCCCTGAATCGCTGTGTTTTCGCGCACGTCCCCTAGCTTCCCCTATATCGCCGTGTTTTCACACACCTCTCATACCTTCCACTATATCGCTGTGTTTTCGCGCACCTCTCGTAGCTTCCACTATATCGCTGTGTTTTCGCGCACCTCTCGTACCTTCCCGTATATCGATATGTTTTTGTGCAACTCTCATACCTTACCCAATATCGCTGTGTTTTCATGCACCTCGCATTCCGTCTCCTATAACGCTACGTTTTCGCACATCTCTCATCGCTCGCCCAATATCAAAGTGTTTTTACACACCTCTCATTCTTTCACGTATATCGCCGTGTTTTCATGCACCTCCCATACCTTCCCCTATAGCACCTTGTTATCTTGCACCCCTCATACCTTCCCCTGTATCGCTCTGTTTTCGCGCTCCTCCCATAGCTTCCCATATATCACTGTGTTTTCACACACCTCGCATACCTACCCCTATATTACCGTTTTCATGCACCTCTCATGCCTTCCCCTATATCGCCTTGTTTCCATGCACTTTTCATATCTTCCCCTATATAGCTGATTTTTCGCTCACCTCTCATAACTTCCCCTGTATAGCTGTGATTTCGTGCACCTCTCATACATTCTCCTACATCCCCGAGCTTTCGCGCACCTCTCACTATATCGCTGTGTTTTCGTGCACCTCCCACAGATTCCCCTATATTGCTGTGCCTTCGCGCACATCTCGTACATTCTGCTGTATACTGTGTTTTCGCACACCTCCCATAGCTTCCCCTATATCGCTCTGTTTTTCGTTCACCTCCCATAGCTTCCCATATATCGCTGTGCTTTCGCGCACATTTCATCCCTTCCAATATATTTTTGTGTTTTCGCGCACCTCTCGTATCTTCCCCTGTATCGCAGTGTTTTCACGCACCTCTCATACCGTCCCCTATATCGCTGTGCATTCATGCAGCTCTCATCCCTTCCCCTATATGGACGTGATTTGAAGCACCTCTCATATCTTCATGTATATCGCCGTGTGTTCGCGCACCTCTCATACCTTCCCTCATATGGCCGTGTTTTCGTGCACCTCTCATAGCTTCCTATTTATCCGTGTTTTCGCACACCTCGCACACCTTCCGCTATATCGTTGTGCTTTTGTGCACCTCTCATACCTTCCATTGTATCGATGTTTTCTCGCGCACCTCTCATACCTTCCCCTATATCACTGTGTTTTTGCGCACCTCTCATACATTCCTCTAAACCTCTGTGTTTTGGATCACCTCTCATAGCTGCCACTATATTGCAGTGTTTTCGCACACCGCTCATTGCTTCCCCTATATGGACGTGTGTTCACACACCTCTCATTCCTACATGTACATTGCCGTGTTTTCGCGCACCTCCCATTGCTTCCCCTATATCACTGTGTTTTCGCACACCTCTCATACCTTACCCTATATCGCTCTGTTTTCGCGCACCTCCCATACATACCCCTATATCGCCGTGTTTTCGCGCGCCTCTTATAGCTTCCCCTATATCGCTGTGTTTTCGCGCACCTCTCATAGCTTCCCTTATATCGCCATGTTTTCGCGCAGCTCTCATAGCTTCCCCTATATCTCTGTGCTTTGTTGCACCTCTCTTATCTTCTCCTATATCGCCGTGTTTTCATGCACCTCTCATATCTTCCCCATATCGAATTGTTTTCGTGCATCTCTCATACCTTCCCCTATATCGCTGTGTTTTTTTGCACCGCCCATAGCTTTTCCTATATCGCTGTGTTTTCGCTAACCTCTCATTCATTCTCCTACATTTCCGTGTTTTTGCGCACCTCTCATACCTTCCCCTATGTCGCTGTGTTTTCGCGCACCTCCCATTGCTTCCCCTACATCGTTGTGACTTCGCGCACCTCTCATACCTTCAAGTATATCGATGTGTTTTCACGCACCTAATGTAGCTTCCCCAATATCGATGTGTTTTCGGGCACCTCTCATACCTTCCACTATATCGCTGTGTTTTCGCACACCTCTCGTAGCTTCCCGTATATCGATGTGTTTTTGTGCACCTTTCATACCTTCCCCAATATCGCTGTGTTTTCATGTACATCCCATAGTTTGCCCTACATTGCTGTGTTTTTGAGCACCTCACATACCTTCCCCTATTTCGCTGTTTCTTCACGTATCTCCCATAGCTTCCCATGTATTGCTGTGTTTTTGCGAGCCTCTCATACCTTCCCCTATATCGCTGTGCTTTCGCGCACATCCCATAGCTTCCCCTATATCGCTGTGTTTTCGCTCACCTCTTATAGCTTCCCCTATATCGCCATGTTTCAAGCACCTCTCATAGCTTCCTGTATGGCGATGTGTTTTTGTGCACCTCTCATTCAATCCCCAATATCACTGTGTTTTCATGCACCTTGCATACTGTCCCATATATTGCTGTGTTTTCGCGCACCTCCCATAGCTTCCACTATATTGCTCTGTTTTCGTGCACATCTCATACCTTCTGCTGTATCGCTGTTTTTGTACACCTCCCATAGCTTCCCATATATAGCTGCGTTTTCGCACATGTCTCAGAGCTTCCCCTATATTGCTGTGTTTTTGCGCACCTGCCATAGCTTCCGCTATATGGCCGTGTTTTCGCCTCCCTCTTAGACATTCCTCTAAATAGCTGTGTTTTCGCGCACCTCCCATACATTCCTCTTATCGCTGTGTTTTTGCACACCTCCCCTAGCTTCCCCTATAACGTTGTGATTTTGCGCACCTGTCAAACCTTCCCCTATATCACTGTGTTTTCACGCACCTTGGATACCGTCCCCTATATCGCTGCATTTTCACGCACCCCTCATCGCTTCCCCTATATCAACGTGTCTTTACACACCTCTCATTCTTTCACATATATCGCCATGTTTTCACGCACATCCCATAGCTTCCCCTATATCACTGTGTTTTCGTGCAGCTCTCAGACCATCCCCTATATCGCCTTGTTTTCATGCAAATCGCATAGCTTCCCCTACATCGCTGTGTATTCGCGCACCTCTCATACCGTCCCCTATATCGCTGCACATTCATGCACCTCTCATCTCTTCCCCTATATGGACGTGTTTTCAAGCACCTCTCATATCTTCATGTATATCGCCGTGTGTTCGTGCACCTCTCATACCTTCCCCTATATGGCTGTGTTTTCGCGCACCTCTCGTAGCTTCCCAGTTATCTCTGTGTTTTCGCGCACCTCTCATACCTTCCCCTATATCGCTGTCTTTTCGCGCACCTCCCATAGCTTCGCCTATGTCACTGTGCTCTCGTGCACCTCTCATTACTTCCCCTCCATTGCTCTGCTTTCGCGCAACTCGCATAGCTTCCCCTACATTGCTGTGTTTTTGTGCACCTCTCATACCTTTGCCTATATCGCCCTGTTTTCACGCACCTCACATAGTTTCCCATGTATCGCCGTGTTTTCGCGCATCTCTCATAGCTTCCCCCAAATCGCGTACCTCTCATAGCTTCCGAGTTCAGTAGAGGAGGACAAAGGGCTTAATTAGGAAGGGGAGAAAAGATTATAAGAGAAAACTGGCAGGGAACATAAAAACTGACTGTAAAAACTTTTATAGATATGTGAAAAGAAAAAGATTGGTTAAGAGAAATGTAGGTCCCCTACAGACAGAAACAGGTGAATTGATTATGGGGAGCAAGGACATGGCAGACCAATTGAATAATTACTTCCATTCTGTCTTCACTAAGGAGGACATAAATAATCTTCTGGAAATAGTAGGGGACAGAGGATCCAGTGAGATGGAGGAACTGAGGGAAATACATGTTAGTAGGGAAGTGGTATTAGGTAAATTGAAGGGATTAAAGGCAGATATATCCCTAGGGCCGGATGGTCTGTATCCCAGAGTGCTTAAGGAAGTAGCCCAAGAAATAGTAGATGCATTAGTGATAATTTTTCAAAACTCGTTAGATTCTGGACTAGTTCCTGAGGATTGGAGGGTGGCTAATGTAACCCCACTTTTTAAAAAAGGAGGGAGAGAGAAACCTGGGAATTATAGACTGGTTAGCCTAACATCGTCGGTGGGAAAACTGCTGGAGTCAGTTATCAAAGATGTGATAACAGCACATTTGGAAAGCGGTGAAATCATCGGACAAAGTCAGCATGGATTTGTGAAAGGAAAATCATGTCTGACGAATCTCATAGAAATTTTTGAGGATGTAACTATTAGAGTGGATAGGGGAGAACCAGTGGATGTGGTATATTTGGATTTTCAAAAGGCTTTTGACAAGGTCCCACACAGGAGATTAGTGTGCAAACTTAAAGCACACTGAATTGGGGGTAAGGTATTGATGCGGATAGAGAATTGGTTGACAGACAGGAAGCAAAGAGTGGGAATAAACGGGACCTTTTCAGAATGGCAGGCGGTGACTAGTGGGGTACCGCAAGGCTCAGTGCTGGGACCCCAGTTGTTTACAATATACATTAATGACTTGGATGAGGGAATCAAATGCAGCACCTCCAAGTTTGCGGATGACACGAAGCTGGGCGGCAGTGTTAGCTGTGAGGAGGATGCTAAAAGGATGCAGGGTGACTTGGATAGGTTGGGTGAGTGGGCAAATTCATGGCAGATGCAATTTAATGTGGATAAATGTGAAGTTATCCACTTTGGTGGCAAAAACAGGAAAACAGATTATTATCTGAATGGTGGCCGATTAGGAAAAGGGAAGGTGCAACGGGACCTGGGTGTCATTATACACTAGTCATTGAAAGTGGGCATGCAGGTACAGCAGGCGGTGAAAAAGGCGAATGGTATGCTGGCATTTATAGCGAGAGGATTCGAGTACAGGAGCAGGGAGGTACTACCGCAGTTGTACAAGGCCTTGGTGAGACCACACCTGGAGTATTATGTGCAGTTTTGGTCCCCTAATCTGAGGAAAGACACCTTTGCCATTGAGGGAGTACAAAGAAGGTTCACCAGATTGATTCCTGGGATGGCAGGACTTTCATATGATGAAAGACTGGATGAACGAGGCTTATAGTCGTTGGAATTTAGAAGATTGAGGGGGGATCTGATTGAAACGTATAAAATCCTAAAGGGATTGGACAGGCTAGATGCAGGAAGATTGTTCCCGATGTTGGGGAAGTCCAGAACGAGGGGTGACAGTTTGAGGATAAAGGGGAAGCCTTTTAGGACCGAGATTAGGAAAAACTTCTTCACACAGAGAGTGGTGGATCTGTGGAATTCTCTGCCACAGGAAACAGTTGAGGCCAGTTCATTGGCTATATTTAAGAGGGAGTTAGATATGGCCCTTGTGGCTATGGGGATCAGGGGGTATGGAGGGAAGGCTGGTGCAGGGTTCTGAGTTGGATGATCAGCCATGATCATACTGAATGGCGGTGCAGGCTCAAAGGGCCGAATGGCCTACTCCTGCACCTATTTTCTATGTTTCTATGTTTCCCCTATATCGCCGTGTTTTCGCGCACCTCCCATAGCTTCCCCTATATCACTGTGTTTTCATGCACCTCTCATATTTTCCCCTATATCGCTGTGTTTTTGCGCACCTCCCATACCTTCCCCTCTATCGCTGTGTTTTCGTGCCCCTCTCATAGCTTCACCTATATCGCCGTGTTTTCGCGCACCTCGCATAGCTTCCGCTATATCGTTGTGTTTCATGCACCTCTCCTATATCTTCCCGTATATCGCTGTGTTTTTGCTCAGCTCTCATAGCTTTGCCTATATCTCCGTGTTCTTGCTCATCTCTCATACCTTCCCCTATATCGACGTGTTTTCCCACACCTCCCATAGCTTCTCCTGCGTCGCTGTGCTATCGTGCACACTCATCACTTTCCCTATATCGCTCTGTTTTCGCGCACTTCCCAAAGTTTCCCATATATCACCTTGTTTTCGCGCACCTCTCATACCTTCTCCTTTTTCGCTGTGTTATTGCGCACCTCCCGTAGCTTCCCCTCTATCACTGTGTTCTCGTGCACCTCTCATAGCTTTCCGTATATTGCAATATTTTCGCGAACCTCTCATAGCTTCCCTCAAATCGCTGTGTATTCGCGCACCTCTCATAACATCACGTATATCACCGTGTTTTCACGCACCTCCCAGAGCTTCACCTATAGCTCTCTTTTCGCGCACCTCTCATACCCACCCCTATATCGCCCTGCTTTCACGCACCTTCCATAGCTTCCCATATATCGTCGTGTTTTTGTGCACCTCTCATAGCTTCCCCTAGATCGCTGTGTTATCGCGCACTTCTCATAGCTTCCCCTATACCGCTGTGTTCTAGTGCACCTCTCATTGCTTCCCATATTTTGCTGTGTTTTCCCGCAACTCCCATAGCCTCCCCAATATCATTGTGATTTCGGGCACCTCTCATACCTTCCCCTATATCACCATGTTTTCCCTCACCTCTTATAGCTTCCCCTATATCGCCGTGTTTTCGCGCATCTCTCATATCTTCCCCTATATCGCTGTGTTTTCAAGCAGCTCTCATAGATTCCCCTACATTGCTGTGTTTTCGTGTACCTCCCATAGCTTCCTCTAAATCGCTGCTTTTTCATGCACCTCATGTATCTTCCTCACGATCACTATGTTTTCGTGCACCTCTGATACCTTCACCTATATCGCTCTGCTGTCGCGCTCCTCCCATAGATTCAAATATATTGTTGTGCTTTCACGCACCTCTCATACCTTTCCCGACATCGCTGTGTTTTTGTGCACCTCTCATACCTTCACCTATATCGCCTTGTTTTCACAGACCTCTCATAATTCCCCTATATTGCTGTGTTTCAATGCACCTCTCATACCTTCCCCTATATCGCCCTGTTTTCATGCACCTCCCATAGTTTCCCATATATCACTGTGTTTCCACGCACGTCCCATACCTTCCCATATTTTGCTGTTTTCTTGCACCTCCCACAGCTTCCCCTGTATTGCTGTGTTTTCACGCATATCTCATACATTCCGCTGTATCACTGTGTTTTCGCACACCTCCATAGCTTCCCCTATATCGTTGTGTTTTCACGCACGTCTCAGTGTTTCCCCGATATCGCCGTGTTTTCGCGCACCTCTCGTATATTCCACTATAGCGCTGTGTTTTCCCGCACCTCCCATACCTTCCCCAATATGGCTGTGTTGTCGCACACCTCCCATAGCTTCTCCTATATTGCTGTAGTTTTGTGCACCTTTCATAGCTTCCCCCTATATCGCTGTGTTATCAATAAGCTCTCATAGATTCCCCTATATTGCTATGTTTTCACGCACCTCCCATAGCTTCCCATATATCGCTGTGTTTTGGCTTACCTCTTACAGCTTCCCCTATATCGCCGTATTTTTGTGCACCTCTCATACCTTCCCCGAAATCGCTCTGTTTTCTTGCACCTCCCATAGCTTCCCATATATCACTGTGTTTTCACGCACGTCCCATACCTTCCCATATATTGCTGTTTTCTTGCACTTCCCACAGCTTCCCCTATATCGCCGTGTTTTTCGCACCTCTCATATCTTCCCCGAAATCGCTCTGTTATCAAGCAGCTCTCACAGCTTCCCCTATATTGCTTTGTTTTCGTGTACCTCCCATATCTTCCGCTTTATCTCTGTTTACACAAACCTCTAATAGCTTGCCATATACTGCGATATTTTCACGCACCTCTCATACTTCCTCCTATATCACCATGTTCTCTCGCACCTCGCATAGCTTCCCCTATATTGTTGTGTTCTCATGCACCTCGCCTATATCTTCCCGTATATCGCCATGTTTTTGCTCAGCTCTCATAGCTTTGCCTATATCTCCGTGTTCTCACTCATCTGTCATACCTTCCCCTATATCGACGTGTTTTCCCACACCTCCCATAGCTTCTCCTACGTCGCTGTGCTATCGTGCACACTCATCACTTTTCCTATATCGCTCTGTTTTCACGCACCTCCCAAAGTTTCCCATATATCACCTTGTTTTCGTGCACCTCTCATACCTTCCCCTTTTCGCTGTGTTATTGCGCACCTCCCGTAGCTTCCCCTCTATCACTGTGTTCTCGTGCACCTCTCATAGCTTTCCATATATTGCAATGTTTTCGCAAACCTCTCATAGCTTCCCTCAAATCGCTGTGTTTTCGCGCACCTATCATAACATCACGTATATCACCGTGTTTTCATGCACCTCCCATAGCTTCACCTATATCTCTGTTTTCGTGCACCTCTCATACCCACCCCTATATCGCCCTGCTTTCACGCACCTTCCATAACTTCCCATATATCGCCGTGTTTTTGTGCACCTCTCATACCTTCCCCTAGATCGCTGTGTTATCGCACACTTCTCATAGCTTCCCCTATACCGCTGTGTTCTAGTGCACCTCTCATAGCTTCCCATATTTTGCTGTGTTTTCCCGCAACTCCCATAGCTTCCCCAATATCACTGTGTTTTCGGGCACCTCTCATACCTTCCCCTATATCACGATGTTTTCCCTCACCTCTTATAGATTCCCCGATATCGCTGTGTTATCAAGAAGCTCTCATAGATTCCCCTACATTGCTGTATTTTCGTGTACCTCCCATATCTTGCCCTAAATCACTGTTTTTTTCATGCACTCACTTATGTTCCTCTATATCACCATGTTTTCGTGCACCTCTGATACCTTCACCTATATCGCTCTGTTGTCGTGCTCCTCCCATAGATTCAAATATATTGTTGTGCTTTCACGCACCTCTCATACCTTTCCCTACATCGCTGTGTTGTTGTGCACCTCTCATACCTTCACCTATATCACCTTGTTTTCACAGACCTCTCATAATTCCCCTATATTGCTGTGTTTCAATGCACCTCTCATACCTTCCTCTATATCGCCCTGTTTTCACACACCTCCCATAGCTTCCCATATATCGCCGTGTTTTCACGCACATCCCATACCTTCCCATATATTGCTGTTTTCTTGCAACTCCCACAGCTTCCCCTATATTGCTGTGTTTTCGCGCATATCTCATACATTCTGCTGTATCACTGTGTTTTTGCACACCTCCATAGCTTCCCCTATATCGCTGTGTTTTCACGCACGTCTCAGTGTTTCCCCGATATAGCCGTGTTTTCGCGCACCTCCCATACCTTCCCCAATATGGCTGTGTTGTCGCACACCTCGCATAGCTTCTCCTATATTACTGTAGTTTTGCGCACCTTTCATAGCTTCCCTTATATCGCTGTGTTATCAATCAGCTCTCATAGCTTCCCCTATATTGCTGTGTTTTCGCGCACCTCCCATATCTTCCTCTATATCGCCGTGTTTACACACACGTATCATATATTACACTATAGTGCTGTGTTTTCGCGCACCTCCCATACCTTCCCCTTATCGCTGTGTTTTCGCGCACCTCCCATTCCTTCCCCAACATGGCTGTGTTATCGTACACCACTCATAACTTCTCCTGTATTGCTGTGTTTTCGCACACTTCCCATAGTTTCCCCTATATCGTCGTGTTTTCACGCACCTATCATATCTTCCCCTATATCGCTGTGTTATCAAACGGCTCTCATAGCTTCCCCTATATTGCTATGTTTTTGTATGCCTCCCATAGCTTCCGCCATATCGCCGTTTTCGCACACCTCTCATAGCTTGCCATATATTGTGATGTTTTCGCGCAGCTCTCATAGCTTCCCCTAAATCACTGTGTTTTCACGCAGCTCACATACCTTCCCCTTTTTGGCTAAGTTTTCGCTAACCTCTCATACCTTCCCCTATATCGACGTGTTTCACGCACCTCTCATACTTTCCACTATATCGTCGCGTTTTCATGCACCTCCCATAGCTTCCCATATATCGCTGTGTTTTTGCGAGCCTATCATACCTTCCTCTATATCGCTGTGTTTTTGCGCAACACCCATAGTTTCCCCTATATCTCTGTGTTTTCACGCACCTCTGATTGTTTCCCCTATATCGCTGTGTTTTCGCGCATCTCCTACAGCTTCCTCGAAATCGCTGTGTTTTTGCGCACCTTTGATACTTTACCCTATATCGTTGTGTTTTCACGCACCTCTCATACCGTCCCCTATATCGCTGCATTTTCGCGCACCTCTCGTCACTTCCCCTATATCGACCTGTTCTCAAGCACCTCTCATACCTTTACGTATATCACCGTGTGTTCGCGCACCTCCCATAGCGTCCCCTATATCACTGTTTTCTCGTGCACCTCTCATACCTTCCCCTATATCGCCGTGTTTTCACGCACCTCTCATAGCTTCCCCTATATCAATGTGTTTACGTGCACCTCTCATAACTTCCCCTATATCGCTGTGTTTTCGCACACCTCGCTTAACTTCCCCAATATCGTTGTGTTTTCACACACCTCTCATACCTTCCCCTTTTTAGATGAGCTTTTGCTCATCTCTCATACCTTCCCTTATATCAACGTGTTTCACCCACCTCTCTTTCCTTCCCCTCTATCGCTGTGATTTCGCACACCTCCCATATCTTCCCCTATATCGTCGTATTTTCACACACCTCCCATAGCTTCCCATATATCGCTGTTTTTGCGTGCCTATCATATCTTCCCCTATATCGTTGCGTTTTCACGCACATCTCATACCCTGCCCTATATCGCTGCATTTTCGCTCACCTCTCGCCGCTTCCCCTATATCGATCTGTTTTCAAGCACCTCTCATACATTTACGTATATCACGGTGTGTTCGCGCACCTCCCATAGCTTCCCCTATATCACTGTTTTTTCGCGCACCTCATATCGCTGACCTCTCAGAGCTATGCCTATATCGCTGTGTTCTAGCGCACCTCTCACACCTTCCCCTTTTTAGCTGAGTATTCGCTCATCCCTCATACCTTCCTCTATATCGACGTGTTTTCATGCAACTCTCATACCTTCACATACATCGCAGTGTTTTCGCGCACATCCCTTAGCTTCGCCTATATCACTGTGTTTTCTCGCACCTCCCATACCTTCCCCTATATCTCTCTGTTATCGCGCACCTCCCATAGCTTCCCATATATCGCTGCGTTTTCGCGAACTTCTCATAGCTTCCCCTTATAGCTGTGTTTTCGCGCACCTCGCATACCTTCACCTATATCGCCGTGTTTTCACGCACCTCTCATAGCTTCCCCTATATCGATGTGTTTTCGCACACCTCTCATACCTTCCCCATATATCACTGTGTTTTCCCGCACCTCCCATAAATTCCCCAATATCATTGTGTTTTCGCACACCTCTTATACCTTCTCCCATAATGCTGTGTTTTTGCTCACCTCTTATAGCTTCCCGTATATCACCGTGTTTTCGTGCACCTCTCATATCTTGCCCTATATTGCTGTGTTGTAGCATACCTCCCATAGCTTCCGCTATATCGCTGTTTTCGCACACCTCTCATAGCTTACCTTATATTGCGATGTTTTTGCACACCTCTCATAGCATCACCTACATCGCAGAATTTTCACGCACCACTGATACATTCTCCTATATCGCAGTGTTTTCATGCAGCTCCCATAGCTTCCTCTATATCGCCATGTTTTCGCGCACCTCGCATAGCTTCCCCAATATCGTTGAGTTTTCGTGCACCTCCCACAGCTTCCCCCATATAATTGTGTTTTCGCACACCTGTCATACCTTCCCCTATATCGCTGTGTTTTCGCTTACCTCTTATTGCTTCCTGTATATCGCCGAGTTTTCGTGCAACTCTCAAATCTTTCCCATATTGCTGTGTTGTAGCATACCTCCCCTAGCTTCCGCTATATCGCTGTTTGTTCAGACCTCTCATAGCTTGCAATATATTGCGATGTTTTTGCGCACCTCTCATAGCTTCCCCTATAGCGCTGTGTTTTTGCACACCTCCCATACCTTCCCCTATCGCTGTGTTTTCGCGCACCTTCCATAGCTTCCCCATTATGGCTGTGTTTTCGCACATCACTCATACCTTCCTATGTATTGCTGTGTTTTTGCACACCTCCCATAGCTTCCCCAATATCATTGTGTTTTTGCACACCTCTCACACCTTCCCCTATATCGGCGTGTTTTCCTGTACGTCTCATATCTTCCTCTATATCGCTGTGTTATCAAGCAGCTCTCATAGCTTCCCCTATATTGCTATGTTGTCGCGTACCTCCCATAGTTTCCGCTATATCGCTGTTTTCGCACACCTCTCATAGCTTGCTAAATATTTCAATGCTTTTACACACTTCTCATAGCTTCCCCTACATCACTGTGTTTTCGTGCAACTCTTATACGATCCGCTATACAGCCGTGTTTCTGCACACCTCTCATACATTCCCCTATATCACCATGTTTTTGCGCACCTCTGATAGCTTCCCCTATATCGCTGTGTTTTCTCGCACCCCTCATACCCTACCCTATATCGCTCTGTTATCATACATCTCCCATGGCTTCCCATATATCGTTGCGTTTTCGCGCACCTCTCATACCATCCCCTATATAGCCGTGCTTCTGTGCACCTCTCATACTTTCCACTTTATCGCCATGTTTTCTCGCAACTCTAATAACTTCCCCTATATCGCTGTGTTTTCGCGCACCTCTCATAGCTTCCCCTATATAGCCGCATTTTCGTGCACCTCCCATACCTTCCCCTATATCGCTGTGTTTTCGCGCACGTTGCATACCTTCCCCTTATCGCTGAGTTTTCGCGCACCTCCCATATCTGCCCCAATATGGCTGTGTTTTCGCGCACCTCTCATGACTTCTCCTGTATCGCTGTGTTTTCGCATACTTCCCATTGCTTCCCCTATATTGTCGTGTTTTCACGCACCTCTCATATCTTCCCCTATATCACTGTGTTATCAAACGGCTCTCATAGCTTCCCCTATGTTGCTGTGTTTTCGCATACCTCCCAGAACTTCCGCCATATCGCTGTTTTTGCACACCTCTCATAGCTTGCCATATATTGTGATGTTTTCGCGCACCTCTCATAGCTTCCCCTTTTTAGCTGAGTTTTCACTCATCTCTCATAACTTCCCCTCTGATGACGTGTTTCAAGCACCGCTGATACATTCCCCTGTATTGCCGTGTTTTCGCACACCTCTCATACCTTCCCCTATATCGTCGTATTTTCACACATCTCCCATAGCTTCCCATATATCGCTGTTTTTGCGTGCCTATCATACCTTCCCCTATATCGTTGCATTTTCACGCACATCTCATACTCTGCCCTATATCGCTGCATTTTCGCTCACCTCTCGCCGCTTCCCCTATATCGACCTGTTTTCAAGCACCTATCATACATTTACGTATATCACGGTGTGTTCGCGCACCTCCCGTAGCTTCCCCTATATCACTGTTTTATCGCGCACCTCACATCGCTTCCCCTATATCGCCGTGTTTTGGCGCACCTTTCATAGCTTCCCCTATATCATTGTGTTTTCGCGCACCTCGCATACCTTCCCCTATATCGCCGTGTTTTCGCGCACCTCTCATACCTACCACTATATCGCCGTGTTTTCGCAGACCTCTCATACCTTCCCCTATATTGCTGAGTTTTAGTGCACCTCTCATATCTTCCTCATATGGCTGTGTTTTAACACACCTCCCATAGCTTCCACTATATCACCGTTTTCCCTAACCTCGCATAGCTTCCCCTATATCATTGTGTTTTCGCGCACCTCTCATAACTTCCCCTATGTCGCTGTGTTTTTGCTGACCTCTCAGAGCTATGCCTATATCGCCGTTTTCTAGCGCACCTCTCACACCTTCCCCTTTTTAGCTGAGTATTCGCTCATCCCTCATACCTTCCCCTATATCGCCGTGTTTTCGCGCACCTCTCATACATTCTCCTACATCGCCGTGTTTTCTCGCATGTCCCATACCTTCCCATATTTTGCTCAGTTTTTGCACACTTCTCATATATTCCACTATAGTGTTGTGTTTTCTCACACCTCCCATACCTTCCCCTATATCTCTCTGTAATCGCGTACCTCCCATAGCTTCCCATATATTGCTGCGTTTTCGCGAACCTCTCATAGTTTCCCCTTATAGCTGTGTTTTCGCGCACCTCACATACCTTCACCTATATCGCCGTGTTTTCACGCACCTCTCATAGCTTCCCCTATATCGATGTGTTTACGCACACCTCTCATACCTTCCCCTATATCGCTGTTTTTTCGCGCACCTCTCATAGCTTCCCGCATATCACTGTCTTTTTGCGCACCTTTCATACCTACCACTATATCGCCGTGGTTTCGCAGACCTCTCATACCTTCCCCAATATTCCTGTGTTTTAGTGCACCTCTCATAACTTCCTCATATTGCTGTGTTTTCATGCACCTCTCCTGGCTTCCCCTATAGCGCTGTGTTTTCGCGCACTCTCATATATTCCTCTATATCGCAGTGTTTTCTCGCACATCCCATACCTTCCCATACTTTGCTCAGCTTCCGCGCACCTCCCATAGCTTCCTCTATATCGCCGTGTTTTTGCGCACTTCTCATATATTCCACTATCGTGCTGTATTTTCTCGCACCTCCCATACCTTCCCCTATATCGCTCTGTTTTCGTGCACCTCCCATAGCTTCCCCTATATCACTCTGTTATCACGCACATCCCATAGCTTCCCCTATCTCAATGTGTTTACGTGCACCTCACATAACTTCCCCTATATCGCTGTGTTTTCGCACACCTCGCTTAACTTCCCCAATATCGTTGTGTTTTCACGCACCTCTCATACCTTCACCCTTTTAGATGAGCTTTTGCTCATCTCTCATACCTTCCCCTATATCAACGTGTTTCACCCAAAGCTTCCCGTATATCACCGTGTTTTCGTGCACCTCTCATATCTTGCCCTATATTGCTGTGTTGTAGCATACCTCCCATAGCTTCCACTATATCGCTGTTTTCGCACACCTCTCATAGCTTACCTTATATTGCGATGTTTTTGCGAACCTCTCATAGCTTCGCCTACATCGCAGAATTTTCACGCACCACTGATACATTCTCCTATTTCGCAGTGTTTTCATGCAGCTCCCATAGCTTCCTCTATATCGCCATGTTTTCGCGCACCTCGCATAGCTTCCCCAATATCGTTGTGTTTTCGCGCACCTCCCACAGCTTCCCCAATATAATTGTGTTTTCGCACACCTGTCATACCTTCCCCTATATCGCTGTGTTTTCGCTTACCTCTTATTGATTCCTGAGTATTGCCGAGTTTTCGTGCAACTCTCAAATCTTTACCATATTGCTGTGTTGTAGCATACCTCCCTTAGCTTCCGCTATATCGCTGTTTGTTCACACCTCTCATAGCTTGCCATATATTGCAATGTTTTTGCGCACCTCTCATAGCTTCCCCTATAGTGCTGTGTTTTCGCACACCTCCCATACATTCCCCTTATCGCTGTGTTTTCACGCACCTTCCATAACTTCCCCATTATGGCTGTGTTTTCGCGCATCACTCATACCTTCCTATGTATTGCTGTGTTTTTGCACACCTCCCATAGCTTCCCCAATATCATTGTGTTTTTGCACACCTCTCACACCTTCCCCTATATCACCGTGTTTTCCTGTACGTCTCATATCTTCCTCTATATCGCTGTGTTATCAAGCAGCTCTCATAGCTTCCCCTATATTGCTATGTTGTCGCGTACCTCCCATAGCTTCCGCTATATCGCTGTTTTCGCACACCTCTCATAGCTTGCTATATATTTCAATGCTTTTGCACACTTCTCATAGCTTCCCCTACATCACTGTGTTTTCGTGCAACTCTTATACCATCCCCTATACAGCCGTGTTTCTGCACACCTCTCATACATTCCCCTATATCACCATGTGTTTGCGCACCTCTGATAGCTTCCCCTATATCGCTGTGTTTTCTCGCACCCCTCATACCTTCCCCTATATCGCTCTGTTATCATACACCTCCCATGGCTTCCCCTATATCGCTGTGTTTTCGCGCACCTCTCATAGCTTACCCTATATAGCCGCGTTTTCGTGCACCTCCCATACCTTCCCCTATATCGCTGTTTTTGCGCTCCTCTCATTGCTTCCCCTATATTGCTATTTTTCGCGCATGCCTCAGAGCTTCCCCTGTATTGCTGTGCTTTCACGCACCTCCCATAGCTTCCCCTCTATTGCTGTGTTACCGTTTCCCTCTCATACCTTCACCTAAATCTGTGTTTTCGCGCACCTCCCATAGCTTCCCCTATATCGCTGTTTTCGCGCACTTCTCATAGCTTCCTCTATATCGCTGTGTTTTCCCGCACCTCCCATAACTTCCCCAATATCATTGTGTTTTCGTGCACCTCTCATGCCTTCCCCTATATCACTGTTTTATCAAGCAGTTCTCATAGCTTACCCTATATTGCTGTGTTTTGGCATATCTCCCATAGTTTCCGCTATATCACTGTGTTTTTGCGTGCCTCTCATACCTTCTTCTATATCGCTGGGTTCTCGCGCACCTCTGATAGCTTCCACTATATTGCTGTGTTTTTGCGCACCTCCCATAGCTTCCGCATATCGCTGCTTTTTTGCTCATCTCTCATAGATTTGACTATATCGCTATGTTTTTGCGCACCCCTCATAAGTTTCTCTTTACACCTGAGTTTTCGCTCATCTCTCATACCTTCTCCTATATCGCTGTGTTTTTGTGCACCTCCTATAGCTTCCTGTATATCGTTGTGTTTTCGCGCACCTCTCATACCTTTCCTTATATCATTGTGTTTTAGCGCACCTCGCATACCTTCCCCTATATCACTGTGTTTTCAAGCACCTTGCATACCTACCCGTATATCACTGTGTTTTCACCCACCTGATATACCGTGCCCTATATTGTTGCCTTTTTGCAAACCTCTCATTGCGTTCCCTATATCGATGTGATCTCGTGCACCTCTCACAACTTCCCCTATGTCGCCCTGTTTTCACGCGCCTCCCTTAGCTTCCCATGTATCGCAGTGTTTTCGCGCACCTCTCATAGCTTCCCATATATTGCGATGTTTTCGCACACCTCTCATACCTTCGCCTGTAACGCCGTGTTTTCACGCAACTCCCATAGACTCCCATATATCGCTGTGTTTTCACCGGCCTCTCATACATTCTCCTTTAGGGCTGTGTTTTCGCGCACCTCTCATAGCTTCCCCTATGTCACTGTGATCACGTGCACCTCTCATCAATTCCCCTGTATCGCTCTGCTTTCGCACACCTCTCATAGCTTCCCCTATATCGCTCTGCTTTCACGCAACTCTCATAGCTTCCCATATATCGCCGTGTTTTCATGCAACTCCCATAGCTTCCCCTATATCGCTGTTTTCTCGCACCTCTCATACCATCCCCTATATCGCTGTGTTTTAGCTCACCTCTCAAACTTCCCCTATATTGCTGTGTTTTCGCACTCCTCTCATACATTCTCCTACATCGCCGTGTTTTCACGCACCTCTCCTACCTTCAACGGTATCGCTGTGTTTTCGCGCATGTCCCATACCTTCCCATATATTGCTGTGTTTGCGGGCACCTCCCATAGCTTCCCCTATATCGCTGTGTTTTTGCGCACCTCTGATAGCTTCCCCTCTATTACTGTGTTTTGGCGCACCTCCGATAGCTTCCCCTATATCGCTGTGTTTTTGCTCACATCTCATAGATTTGCCTATATCGCCGTGTCTTCGCGCACCTCTCAGACCTTACCCTATATCGCTGTGTTTTCGCGCACCTCCCATAGCTACCCCTATATCGCTGTTTTCTCGCACCTCTCATCCCTTCCCGTATATCGCTGTGATTTTGCACCCCTCCCATAGCTTCCCCTATATCGCTGTGTTTTGCGCACCTCTCATACATTCCCCTACATCGTCATGTTTTTGCGCACCTCTTATAGCTTCCCCTAAATCGCTGTGTATACGCGCACCTCTCATAACTTCCCTTATATAGCTGTGTTTTCACTCACCTCTCATAACTTCCCCTATATTGCTGTGTTTTCACGCACCTCCCATACATTCTCCTACATCGCTGTGTTTTCGCGCACATCCTGTAGCTTCCACTATATCACTGCGTTTTCGCGCACCTCTCATCGCTTCCTTTATAACGACGTGTTTTCACACACTTCTCATTCCTTCACGTAAATCGACGTGTTTTCGTGCACCTCCCGTAGCTTCACCTATATCACTGTGTTTTCACGCACCTCTCATACCTTCCCCTATATTGCTGTGCTTTGGCTCATCTCTCATAACTTCCCCTATATTGCTGAGTTTTCGCGCTCCTCTCATACATTCTCCTACATCGCCGTGTTTTCACGCACCTCTCCTACCTTCAACAATATCGCTGTGTTTTTGCGCACATCCTATACCTTCCCATATATTGCGTGTTTTCAAGAACCTCCCATAGCTTCCCCTATATCGCTGTGTTTTTGCGCACCTCTGATAGCTTCCCCTTTATTGCTGTGTTTTGGCGCACCTCCAATAGCTTCCCCTATATCGCTGTGTTTTTGCTCACATCTCATAGATTTGCCTATATCGCCGTGTTTTTGCGCATCTCTCAGACCTTACCTCATATCGCTGTGTTTTCGCGCACCTCCCATAGCTACCCCTATATCGCTGTGTTTTCTCGCACCTCACATCCCTTCCCCTATATCACTGTGATTTTGCACCCCTCCCATAGCTTCCCCTATATCGCTGTGTTTTGCGCACCTCTCATACATTCCCCTACATCGCCATGTTTTTGCGCACCTCTTATAGCTTCCCCTAAATCGCTGTGTATTCACGCACCTCTCATAACTCCCCTATATAGCTGTGTTTTCGCTCACCTCTCATAACTTCCCCTATATTGCTGTGTTTTCGCGCACCTCTCATACATTCTCCTACATCGCCGTGTTTTCGCTCACCTCTCTCAACATCAATGATATCGCTGTGTTTTCACGCACATCCTGTAGCTTCCACTATATCACTGCGTTTTTGCGCACCTCTCATCGCTTCTTTTATAGCGACGTGTTTTCACACACTTCTCATTCCTTCCCTAAATCGCTGTGTATTCGCGCACCTCTCATAACTCCCCTATATAGCTGTGTTTTCGCTCACCTCTCATAACTTCCCCTATATTGCTGTGTTTTCGCGCACCTCTCATACATTCTCCTACATCGCCGTGTTTTCGCACACCTCTCTCAACATCAATGATATCGCTGTGTTTTCGTGCACATCCTGTAGCTTCCACTATATCACTGCGTTTTTGCGCACCTCTCATCGCTTCCTTTATAGCGACGTGTTTTCACACACTTCTCATTCCTTCACGTAAATCGACGTGTTTTCGTGCACCTCCCGTAGCTTCACCTATATCACTGTGTTTTCGCTCACCTCTCATACCTTCCGCTATATCGCTGTCATTTCTCGCACCTCCCATACCTTCCCCAATATAGCTGTGTTTTCACGCACCTCTCATACCTTCCCCTATATAGCTTTTTTTTCTGGAATCTCCCATAACTTCCCCTATATCGATGTGTTTTAGCTCATCTCTCATCCCTTCCCCTACATTGCTGTGATTTTGCGCACTTCCTGTAGCTTCCCCTATACCACTGTGTTTTGGTCACCTCTCATATATTCCCCTACATCGTGGTGTTATCGTGCACCTCTCTTAGGGTCCACTATATCGCCGGGTTTTCGCGCAGCTCTCATACCTTCCACTACAGAGCTGCATTTTCTCTCACCTGTCATACCTTCCCCAATATCGCCGTGTTTTCGCGCACCTCTCTTCAACGATATCGCTGTGTTTCGCGCGCATCCTGTAGCTTCAATTATATTGCTGCGTTTTAGCGGACCTCTCATCGCTTCCTTTATATTGACGTGCTTTCACACACCTCTCATTCCTTCACGTAAATCGACGTGTTTTCGCGCACCTCCCGTAGCTTCCGCTATATCGATGTGTTTTCACGTACCTCTCATCCCTTCCTCTATATCGCTGTGATTTTGCGCACCTCCCGTAGCTTCCCCTATATTGCTGTGTTTTTGCGCACCTCTCGTAGCTTCCCCAATATCGCTGTGTCTTCAGGTACATCCCATAGCTTCCCCTATATCGCTGTGTTTTTTGCGCACCTCGCATACCTTCCCCATATCGTCGTGTTTTGACGCACCTCCCATAGCTTACCATGTATCACTGTGTTTTCGCGTGCCTCTCATATCTTCCCCTATATCGCTCTGTTTTCGGGCACCTCCCATAGCTTCCCCTATATTGCTGTGTTTTTGCACACCTCTGATAGCTTCCCCTATATTGCTGTGTTTTGGTGCACCTCCGATAGCTTCCCCTAAATCGCTGTGTTTTTGCTTACATCTCATAGATTTGCCTATATCGCCGTGTTTTTGTGCACCTCTCATACCTTACCCTATATCGCTGTTTTCGCGCACCTCCCATAGCTTCCCCTATATCGCTGTGTTTTTGCTCACCTTCCACAGCTTCCTGAATATCGCCGTGTTTTGCGCACCTCTCATATATTCCCCTACATCGCTGTGTATTCGCGCACCCCTCATAAATTCCCCTATATCGCTGTGTTTTCGCTAACCTCTCATAACTTCCCCTATATTGCCATGTTTTCGCGCACCTCTCATACATTCTCCTACATCACCATGTTTTCGCACACCTCTCTTACCTTCAACGATATCGCTGTGTTTTCGCGCACGTCCCATACCTTCCCATATATTGCTGTGTTTTGGCACACCTCCCATAGCTTCACATATATTGCTGTTTTTCCATTCATCTCTCATAGCTATGACTATATCGCCATGTTTTTGCGCACCTCTGATAAGTTTCCCTTTATAGATGAGTTTTTGCTCATCTGTCATACCTTCTCCTATATCGCCGTGTTTTCGCGCACCTCCTGTAGCTTCTCCTATATCGCTGTGTTTTCGTGCACGTTACAGAGCTTCCCCTATATTGCTGTGTTTTCACACATATCCCATAACTTCCGCTCTATCGCTGTGTTTTCGCTTCCCTCTCATACCGTCACATAAATCGCTGTATTTTCGCACACCTGCCATAGCTTCTCATATATCGCCATGTTCTTGCGCACCTCTCATAAATTTCCCAATAGCGCTGTGTTTTCACGCACATCCCATAGCATCCCCTATATCGCTGTGTTTTCACGCACCTCTCATAGCTTCCTCTATATCACTGTGTTTTCTGGCACCTCCCATTGCTTCCCCAATATCATTATGTTTTCGCTCACCTCTTATAGCTTCCCCTATTTCGCCGTGTTTTCGTGCACCTCTCATATCTTCCACTATATCACTGCGTATCCACGCACGTCCCATACCTTCCCGTATATTGCTGTGTTTCTGCGCAACATCCATAACTTCCCAAATGTCGCTGTGCATTGGCGCACCACCCATAGCTTCTGCTATAGCACTGTTTTCACACATCTCTCATAGCTTACCCTATATTGCTGTTATTGGCATATCTCCCATAGCTTCCACTATATCACTGTGTTTTTGTGTGCCTCTCATACCTTCCTCTATATCGCTGTGTCCTCGCGCACCTCTGATTGATTCCATTAGATTGCTGTGTTTTGGCGCACCTCCCATAGCTTCCCCTATATCGCTGTGTTTTTGCCCATCTCTCATAGCTTTGATTATATCGCCATGTTTTTGCGCACCTCTCATAAGTTTCCCTTTATACCTGAGTTTTCGCTCATCTCTCATACCTTCTCCTATATCGCCATGTTTTCACGCACCTCCTATAGCTTTCTCTATATCGCTGTGTTTTTGCGCACCTCTCATCACGTCCCCTATATCTATATGATCTCGTGCACCTCTCTTAACTTCCCCTATATCGCCCTGTTTTCACGCACCGCCCATAGCTTCCCATGTATCGCAGTGTTTTTGTGCACCTCTTATAGCTTCCCATATATTGCGATGTTTTCGCACACCTCTCATAGTTTCCACCAAATCGCTGTGTTTTCACACATCTCTCATACCTTCCATTTTTTAGCTGTGTTTTCGCTCACCTCTCATATCTTTGCCTATATCGCTGTGTTTTCGCGCACCTCTCATACCTTCAACTATATGGATGTGTTTTCGCTCACCTCTTATAGCTTCCGCTATTTCGCCGTGTTTTCGTGCACCTGTCATATCTTCCACTATATTCCACTATATCACTGCATTTCCACTCACGTCCCATACATTTCCGTATATTGCTGTGTTTCCGCGCAGCTCCTATCGCTTCCGTTATATCACTGTTTTCCCGCAGCTCTCATAGCTTACCCTATATTGCTGTGTTTTGGCGTATCTCCCACAGCTTCCGCTATATCGCTGTGTTTTTGCGTGCCTCTCATATCTTCCTCTATATCGCTGTGTTCTCGTGCACCTCTGATTGCTTCCATTACATTGCTGTGTTTTGGGGCACATCCCACAGCTTCCCCTATATCGCTGTGTTTTTGCCCATCTCTCATAGCTTTGACTATATCACCATGTTTTTGCGCACCTCTCATAAGTTTCCCTTTATACCTGAGTTTTCGCTCATCTCTCATACCTTCGCCTATATGGCCGTGTTTTTGTGCACCTCCTATAGCTTCCCCTATATCGCCGTGTTTTCGCTCACCTCTCATATATTCCCCTATAGCGCTGTGTTTTCGCGCACCTCTCATAGCTTTCCCAAAATTCTGTGTTTTCGCACACCTCTCATACATTCCACTATATCGCTGTGTTTTTGCGCACCTCACATAGCTTCCAGTATATCGCTGTGTTTTTGCGCACCTCGCATTGCTTCCTCTACATCGTTGTGTTTTCGTGCAACTCTCATACCTTCAACTATATCAATGTGTTTTCGCGCACCTCTCATAACTTCCCTTATATTGCTGTGCTTTCGCTGACCTCTCATAACTTCCCCATATTGCTCTGTTTTTGAACACATCTCATACCTTCCCCTACATCACCGTGTTTTCGCGCAACTCTCATACCTTCCCCTATATCGCTGTGTTTACGCTCACCTCTTACAGCTTCCTCTATATCGCCGTGTTTTCGCGCACCTCTCATACCTTCCCCTATATCGCTGTGTTTTCACGCACCTCCCATATATTCCCCTATATAGCTGTGTTTTCGGGCACATCCCATACTTCCTCCTATATTGATGTATTTTCACGTAATTCTCATCCCTTCCCCTATAGCGCTGTGATTTCGCGCACCTCCCATAGCTTCCCCTATATCGCTGTTTTTTTCGCTCACCTCCCATAGCTTCCCCTACATATCTGTGCTTTTGCGCACTTCTCATGCCTTCCCCTATATTGCCCTGTTTTCACGCTCCTCCCATAGCTTCCTATATATCACCGTGTTTTCGCGCTCCTCTCATACCTTCCCCTGTATCGCTGTGTTATCGCGCACCTTTCATAGCTTCCCATATGTTGCGATATTTTCACGCGCTTCTCATCTCTTCCCCTACATCGCTGCGATTCCGCGCACCTCCCATAGCTTCCCCTATATCGCTGTGTTTTCGCTCACCTCTCATAGCTTCCCCCATATCGCCGTGTTTTCACGCACCTGTCATATATTCCCCTACATCGCACCTCTCATAGCTGCCCCTACATCGCTGTGCTTTTGCACACCTCTCATGCCTTCCCCTATATCGCCCTGTTTTCACGCTCCTCACATAGCTTCCCCTGTATCGCTGTGTAATTGCGCACCTCTCATTGCTTCCCATATGTTGCGATGTTTTCACGCACTTCTCATCCCTTCCCCTACATCGCTGCAATTTCGCGCACCTCCCATAGCTTCCCCTATATCGCTGTGTTTTTGCTCACCTCTCATAGCTTTCTCTATATCGCCCTGTTTTCGAGCACCTGTCATATATTCCAGTAGATTGCCGTGTTTCTGCACACCTCTCATACCTTCCCCTATATCGCTGTGTTTTTGCTCACCTCTCATATCTGCCACTATACCATGTTTTCTCGCAGCTCTCACAACTTCCCCTATAGAGCTGCGTTTTCTCTCACCCATCATACCTTCCCCTATATTGCTGTGTTTTCGCGTATCTCTCACTCATTCCCCTGTATCTCCATGTTTCACAGACCTCTAATACCTTCCCCTACATCACCGTGTTTTTGCGCACCTCTCATACCTTCCCCTATATCGCGGTTATCGCGCACCTCTAACACCTTCCACTATATTGCTGTGTTTCCGCGCACCTCCAATGGCTTCCCATATATCGCCGTGTTTTCGCGCACCTCCCATAGGTTCCCCTATAATACTGTGTTTTCGTGCACCTCTCATCCCTTCCCATATATCACTGTGATTTCTCGCAGCTCCCATAGCTTCCCCTATATTGGTGTGTTTTTGCTCACCTCTCATAGCTTCCCCTATATTGCTGTGTTTTCGTGCACCTTTTATACATTCCCCTACATCACCATGTTTTTGCACACATCTCATAACTTCCCCTATATCACGGTGTTATCGCTAACCTCTCATACCTTCCCCTATATCACCGTATTTTCACGCAGCTCTCATACCTTCCCCTATAGAGATGTGTTTTCTCTCACCTCTCATAGCTTCCCCCATATCGCTGTGCTTTTGCGCACCCGTCATATATTCCCATACATCGCCGTGTTTCTGCGCACCTCTGATATCTTCCCCTACATCGCGGTGATATTTTGTACCTCTCATAGCTTCCCCTGTATCGCTCTGTTTTCGCGCTTCTCATACCTTCCCCTATATCGCTGTGTTTTTGCTCACCTCTCATAGCTGCCACTATATCGCCGTGTTTTCGCGCAGCTCTCATAGCTTCCCCTATAGAGCTGCGTTTTCTCTCACCTCTCATACATTCCCCTATATCGCCGTGTTTTCGTGTACCTCTCATACATTCTCCTATATCGCTGTGTTTTTGCATACCTCTCATACATTCCCCTACATCGCTGTTTTCGGGCACCTAACATACATTCCCCTATATCGCCGTGTTTTCGCAGACCTCTGATACCTTCCCCTAAATTGCTGTGTTTTAGCGCACCTCTCATTCCTTCCCCTATATCGCTGTTTTTTTCAGGCACCCCCCATAGCTTCCCCTATGTCGCTGTGCTCTCGTGCACCTCTCATCACTTTCCCAATATCTCTCTGCTTTCAGCAACTCCCATAGCTTCCCCTACATCGCTGTGCTTTTGCGCACCTCTCATACCTTCCCTTATATCGCTGTGTTTTCGCGCACCTCCCATACTTTCCCCTATATAGCTGTGTTCTCGGGCACCACCCATACCTTCTCCTATATCGATGTATTTTCATGCATCTCTCATCCCTGCTCCTATATAGCAGTGATTTCCACATCTCCCATAGCTTCACCTATATCGCTGTGTTTTCGTTCACCTCCCATATCTTTCCCTACATCGCTGTGCTTTTGCGCACGTCTCTTGCCTTCCCCTATATCACCCTGTTTTCACGCTCCTCCCATAGCTTCCCATATATCGCTGTGTTTCAGCGCACCTCTCATACTTTTCCCTGTATCGCTGTGTTATCGCGCACCTCTCATAGCTTCCCCTCTACCGCTGTCTTCTTGTGCACCTCTCATACCTTCCCATATGTTGCGATGTTTTCACGCACTTATCCTTTCTCCTACACCGCTGTGATTTTGCGCACCTCCCATAGCTTCCCCTATATCGCAGTGTTTTCGCTCACCTCTCATAGCTTCTCCTATATCGCAGTGTTTTCCCTCACCTCTCATAGCTTCTCCTATATCGCCCTGTTTACGCGCACCTGTCATATATTCCACTAGATCGCCGTGTTTCTACGCACCTCTCATACCTTCCCCTACATCGTGGTGTTATCACGCATCTCTCATAGCTTGCCCTATATCGCTCTGCTTTTGCGCACTTTTCATACCTTCCCCTATATCGCTGTGTTTTTGCTCACCTCTCATAGCTGCCACTATACCGCCATGTTTTCTCGCAGCTCTCATACCTTCCCCTATAGAGCTGCGTTTTCTCTCACCTAAATACTTTCCCCTATATCGCCGTGTTTTCGCATATCTCTCATAGATTTCCCTATATCTCTGTTTTTTTGCGAACCTATCGTACCTTTCCCTCTATCGCCGTGTTTTCGCGTACCCCTCATAGCTTCCCCTCTACCGCTGTATTCTTCTGCACCTCTCATAGCTTCCCATATGTTGCGTTGTTTTCGCGCACCTCTCATAGCTTCCCCCAAATCGCTGTGTTTTCGCTCACCTCTCATAGCTTCCCCTATATCGCCATGTTTTCAAACACCTCGCATAGCTTCCCCTACATCGCAAAGTTTTCTCGCACTTCTCATACTTTCCCCATATCGCTCTGTTTTCACGCAACTCCCGTTCGCTTCCAATATATCGCTGTGTTTTCGTGCACCTCTCATGCGTTCCTCTGTATCGCTGTGTTTTCACTCACCTCTCATAGCTTCCCCTATATCACCGTGGTTTCGCACACCTCTCATACAGTCCCCTACATCGCCGTGTTTTCGTTCACCTCCCAAAGGTTCCCCTATAATACTGTGTTTTTCCGCTCCTCTCATCCCTTCCTCGATATTGCTGTGATTTCTCGCACCTCCCATAGCGTCCCCTATGTCGCTGTGTTTTCGCTCACCTCTCATAGCTTCCCCTATATCGCCGTGTTTTCGCGCACCTCTCATACATTCCCCTCCATCACCGTTTTGTTGCGCACCTCTCATACCTTCCGCTATATCGCAGTGTTATCGTGCACCTCTCATACCTTCCCCTATATCGCTGTGTTTTCGCCTCCCTCTCATACCTGCCCCTAAATCGCTGTGTTTTCACGCACCTCCCATAGCTTCCCCTTATCGCTGTGTTTTTGCACACCACCCATAGCTTCCCCTATATCGCTGTGTTTTCGCACACCTCCAATACCTTTCCCTATATCCTGTGTTTGGCGCACCACCCATAGCTTCCCCTATATCGCTGTGTTTTTGCTCACATCTCATAGATTTGCCTATATCGTAGTGTTCTCTCGCATCTCTCATACCTTCCCCTTTTTAGCTGAGTTTTCGCTCATCTCTGATACCTTCTCCTATATTGGCATGTTTTCGCGCACCACTCATTGTTTCCCCTGTATCGACGTGTTTTCACACACCTCTCATTCCTTCACATATAATGCTGTATTTTCGCGCACCTCCCATAGCTTCCCCTATATCACTGTGTTTTTACGCAGCCATCACACCTTCCCCGATATCGCTGTGTTTTCGCGCACCTCCCATAGCTTCCCCTATATCGCCGTAATTTTGCGCACCTCTCATATATTCACCTATAGCGCTGTGTTTACATGCACCTCTCATAGCTTTCCCAAAATCTCTGTGTTTTCGCGCACCTCTCATACATTCCACTATATCGCTGTGTTTTCACGCACCTCTCATAGCTTCCCATATGTCGCTGTGTTTTCACCGGCCTCTCATACCTTCCCCTATATCGCTGTTTTTTCGTGCACCTCGCATTGCTTCCCCTACATCGTTGTGTTTTTGCGCACCTCTCGTACCTTCAAGTATATTGATGTGCTTTTGCACAACTCTCGTAGCTTCCCCAATATCGATGTGTTTTCGCGCACCTGTCATACCTTCCCCTATATCGCTACATTTTCACGCAGCTCTAATAGCTTCCCCCATATCACTGTCTTTCCGCGCACCTCTCATACCTTCCCCTATATCGCAATGTTTTCGCACACCTCTCATTGCTTCCCCTATATCAACATGTTTTCACACACCTCTCATTCCTTTATGTATAACGCTGTAATTATGCGCACCTCCCATATCTTCCCTTATATCACTATGTTTTCGCACAGCTTTCATACCTTCCCCTTTATCACTGTGTTTTCGCGCCCCTCCCATAGCTTCCCCTATATCGCCGTGTTTTCGCGCACCTCTCATATATTCACCTATAGCACTGTATTTACACGCACCTCTCATAGCTTTCCCAAAATCTCTGTGTTTTCGTGCACCTCTCATACAATCCACTATATCGCTGTGTTTTCACGCACCTCTCGTAGCTTCCCATATGTCGCTGTGTTTTCACCGGCCTCTCATACCTTCCCCTATATCGCTGTGTTTTCGCGCACCTTTCATTGCTTTCCCTACATCGTTGTGTTTTCATGCACTCTCATACCTTCAAGTATATCGATGTGTTTTCGCACACCTCTCGTACCTTCCCCAATATTGATGTGTTTTCACGCTCCTGTCATGCCTTCCCCTATATCGCTGTCTTTTCGCGCACCTCTCATGTCTTCCTCTATATCGCGGTGTTTTCTCGCACCTCCCATGCCTTCCCCTATATCGCTCTGTTTTTGTGCACCTCCCATAGCTTCCCATATATCACTGTGTGTTTCGCGCACCTCTCATAGATTTCCCTACGTTTCTGTGTTTTCACGCACCTCTTATAGCTTCCCCTATATAGCTGTGTTTTCGCGCACGTCTCAGAGCTTCCCCTATATTGCTGTGTTTTGTCGCACTTCCCTTAACTTCCCCTATATCGCTGTGTTTTTGCCTCCCTCTTATACCTTCCCCTAAATCGCTGTGTTTTCGGACAAAATCAGCATGGATTTGTGAAAGGAAAATCATGTCTGACGAATCTCATAGAATTTCTTGAGGATGTAACTAGTAGAGTGGATAGGGGAGAACCAGTGGATGTGGTATATTTGGATTTTCAAAAGGCTTTTGACAAGGTCCCACACAGGAGATTAGTGAGCAAACTTAAAGCACACGGTATTGGGGGTAAGGTATTGGTGTGGGTGGAGAATTGGTTAGCAGACAGGAAGCAAAGAGTGGGAATAAACGGGACCTTTTCAGAATGGCAGGCGGTGACTAGTGGGGTACCGCAAGGCTCAGTGCTGGGACACCAGTTGTTTACAATATATATTAATGACTTGGATGAGGGAATTAAATGTAGCATCTCCAAGTTTGCGGATGACACGAAGCTGGGTGGCAGTGTTAGCTGTGAGGAGGATGCAGGGTGACTTGGATAGGTTGGGTGAGTGGGCAAATTCATGGCAGATGCAATTTAATGTGGATAAATGTGAAGTTATCCACTTTGGTGGCAAAAATAGGAAAACAGATTATTATCTGAATGGTGGCCGATTAGGAAAAGGGGAGGTGCAACGAGACCTGGGTGTTATTATACACCAGTCATTGAAAGTGGGCATGCAGGTACAGCAGGCGGTGAAAAAGGTGAATGGTATGCTGGTAGTTATAACGAGAGGATTCGAGTACAGGAGCAGGGAGGTGCTACTGCAGTTGTACAAGGCCTTGGTGAGACCACACCTGGAGTATTGTGTGCAGTTTTGGTCCCCTAATCTGAGGAAAGACATCCTTGCCATAGAGAGAGTACAAAGAAGGTTCACCAGATTGATTCCTGGGATGGCAGGACTTTCATATGAAGAAAGACTAGATGAACTGGGCTTGGAATTTAGAAGATTTAAGGGGGATCTGATTGAAACATGTAAGATCCTAAAGGGATTGGACAGGCTAGATGCAGGAAGATTGTTCCCGATGTTGAGGAAGTCCAGAACGAGGGGCCACAGTTTGAGGATAGAGGGGAAGCCTTTTAGGACCGAGATTAGGAAAAACTTCTTCACACAGAGAGTGGTGAATCTGTGGAATTCTCTGCCACAGGAAACAGTTGAGGCCAGTTCATTGGCTATATTTAAGAGGGAGTTAGATATGGCCCTTGTGGCTACGGGGGTCAGGGGGTATGGAGGGAAGGCTGGGGCGGGGTTCTGAGTTGGATGATCAGCCATGATCATAATAAATGGCGGTGCAGGCTCGAAGGGCCGAATGGCCTAATCCTGCACCTATTTTCTATGTTTCTATGTTTCTATATTGCTGTGTTTTCCCGCACCTCTGATACCGTGCCCAATATGGCTGTGTTTTCGTGCATCTCTCATACCTATCCCTATATCACTGTGTTTTCACGCACCTCGCATACCATCCACCTATATCGTTGCATTTTCGCACACCTCTCATCGCTTCCCCTATATTGACGTGTTTTCACACACCTCTCATTCCTTCACGTATATCGCCGTGTTTTCGCGCACATCCCATAGCTTCCCCTATATCACTTTGTTCTCGCGCAGCTCTCATACCTTCCCTGATATTGCTGTAATTTGGGAAACCTCCCATAGCTTCCGCTATATTGCCGTGTGTTCACGCACTTCTCATATATTCTCCTATAGTGTTGTGTTTTCGCGCACCTCTCATAGCTTTCCCAAAATCTCTGTTTTCGCGCACCTCTCGTAGCCTCCCCATATTGATGTGTTTTAGCGCACCTCTCATACATTCCACTACGTCGCCGTGTTTTCACGCACCTCCCATAGCTTCCCATACATCGCTGTGTTTTCGCAGACCTCTCATAACTTCCCTTATATTGCTGTGCATTAGCGCACCTCTCATACCTTCCCCTATATAGCTGTGTTTTGACGCACTTCCCATAGCTTCCCATATATCGCAGTGTCTTCGCGCACCTGTCATAGCTTCCCATATATTGCGAGGTTTTCGCACACTTCTCATAGGTTCCCCCAAATCGCTGTGTTTTCGCGCACCTCCCATAGTTTCCCCGATATCGCTGTGTTTTAGCTCATCCCTCATAGCTTTGCCTATATTGCTGAGTTCTCGCGCACCTTTTATACCTTTCCCTTTTTAGCTGAGTTTTCGCTCATCTCTCGTAGCTTCCCCTATATCGCTGTGTTTTCATTAACCTCTGAAACCTTGCCCTATATCGCTGTGTTTTCGCACACCTCTCATTCCTTCACGTATATTGCCATGTTTTCCCGTACCTCCCATAGCTTCCCCTATATCACTTTGTTCTCGCGCAGCTCTCACACCTACCCCTATATCGCTGTGTTTTCTCACACCTCTCATGCCTTCCCCTATATCGCTATGTTTTCGCGCAAGTCCAATAGCTTCCAATATATCGCCGTGTTTTCGCGCACTCTCAAACCTTCCCTATATCGCCGTGTTTTTTCACGCCTCTCCTACCTTCCACAAAATCACTTTGTTTTCACGCATCTACCATTGCTTCCCCTGTATCGCTGTTTTCGCGCACCTCTCATAGCTTCCTCTATATCGCCGTGTTTTCGCGCTCCTCTCATACCTTCCCCTATATCGCTGTGTTTGCATTCACCTCTCATACCTTCATCTATATCGCCGAAATTTAACGCACCTCTCATAGCTTCCCTTATATTGCGCTGTTTTCACGCACCTCCCATAGATTCCCCCATATCACTGTGTTTTCGCGCACCTCTCATTCCTTACCCTAAATCATTGTTTTTTCACGCACCTCTCATATCTTCCCCTATATCGCCGTGTTTTCCCGCACCTCCCACAGCATCCCCAAAATCGCAGTTTTCGTGCACCTCATGTACCTTCCTCTATATCACTCTGTTTTTGCGCACCTCTCATAGCTTCCCCCTATATTGCCATGTTTTCCCTAACCTCTCATACCTTCCCCTGTATCGCCGCGTTTTCGTGCACCTCGCATACATTCCCGTATATCACCATGACTAATGCACCTCCCATAGCTTCCCCTATATCGCTGTGTTTTCTCGCACCTCTCATACATTCCCCTATATAGCTGTGTTTTGACGCATATCCCATAGCTTCCCATATATCGCAGTGTTTTCGCACACCTGTCATAGCTTCCCATATATTGCGAGGTTTTCGCACACTTCTCATAGGTTCCCCAAAACGCTGTGTTTTCGCGCACCTCCCATAGTTTCCCCTATATCGCAGTGTTTTTGCTCACCTCTCATAGCTTTGCCTATATTGCCGAGTTCTCGCGCACCTTTTACACCTTCCCATTTTTAGCTGAGTTTGCATTCACCTCTCATACCCTCACCTATATTGCCGAAATTTCACGCACCTCTCATAGCTTCCCTTATATTGCGCTGTTTTCGCGCAGCTCCAATAGATTCCACCATATCGCTGTGTTTTCGCGCACCTCTCATACCTTACCCTAAATCATTGTTTTTTTTTGCACCTCTCATATCTTCCCCTACGTCACCGTGTTTTCCCGCACCTCCCACAGCATCCCCAAAATCGCTGTTTTCGCGCACCTCATGTACCTTCCTCTATATCACTCTGTTCTTGCGCACCTCACATAGATTCCCCCTATATTGCCATGTTTTCCCTAACCTCTCATGCCTTCCCCTGTATCGCCGCGTTTTCGTGCACCTCGCATACATTCTCCTATATCACCATGTTCTAACGCACTTCGCATAGATTCCCGTATATCGCTGTGTTTTCTCGAACCTCTCTTAACTTCCCCTATATTGCTATGTTTTCGCGCAACCCTAATAGCTTCCAATATATCGCTGTGTTTTCGTGCAGCTCTCATACGTTCCCCTGTATCGCTGTGTGTTCGCACACCTCCCATAGCTTCCCCTATATCGCTGTGTTTCCCCGCACCTCTGATACCTTGCCCAATATGGCTGTGTTCTCGTGCATCTCTCATACCTATCCCTATATCACTGTGTTTTCACGCACCTCGCATACCATCCACCTATATCGTTGCTTTTCGCACACCTCTCATCGCTTCCCTTATATTGACGTGTTTTCACACACCTCTCATTCCTTCACATATATTGCCGTGTTTTCGCGCACCTCCCATAGCTTCCCCTATATCACTTTGTTCTCACGCAGCTCTCATACCTTCCCTGATATCGCTGTAATTTGGGACACCTCCCATAGCTTCCCCTATATCGCCGTGTTTTCACGCACTTCTCATATATTCCCCCATAGTGCTGTGTTTTGGCGCACCTCTCATACATTCCACTATATCGCTGTGTTTTCGCGCACCTCTCATACGTTCCCCTACATCGCTGTGTTTTCACACACCTCCCATAGCTTCCCATACATCGCTGTGTTTTCATTCACCTCTGATACCTTTCCCTATATCGTTGTGTTTTCGCACACCTCTCATACCTTCCCCTATATCATTGTGTTTTCGTGCATCTCCCATACCTACCCCTATATCACTGTGTTTTCACGCACCTCGTATACCATCCACTTATATCACTGCATTTTCGCGCACCTCTCATCGCTTCCCATTTATTGACGTGTTTTCACACACCTCTCATTTCTTCACGTATATCTCCATGTTTTCGCGCACCTCCCATAGCTTCCCCTATATCTCTTTGTTCTAGCGCAACTCTCATACCTTCCGCTATATCGCTGTGTTTTCTCACACCTCTCATGCCTTCCCCTGTATCGCTGTGTTTTCGTGCACCACCCATAGCTTACCATATATCGCTGTGTTTTCCCGCACCTCTCATAGATTTCCCTATATCACCGTGTTTTTGCGCACCTCTCAAACTCTCTCATACTTCTTCTATATCGCCGTGTTTTCTCGCATCTCCTATAGCTTCCTCTATATCACTGTGTTTTCACGCAACTCCCATAGCTTCCCATATATCGCCGTGTTTTCGCGCACCTCTCATGCCTTACCCTATATCGCCGTGATTTTGCACACCTCTCATACCTTCCCCGATATCGCAGTGTTTTTGCGCACCCCTAAAAGATTCCCCAATCTCACTGTGTTTTCGTGCACCTCCCGCAGCCTCCCCAATATCGCTATGTTTTTGCTCTCTCATACCTTCCCCTATGTGGCTGTGGTTTTTGGCGCACCTCTGATACATTGCCCTGTATCGCCGTGTTTCCGCGCACTCTCATAACTTCCCCTATATCGGCGTGTTTTTTCACGCTTCTCCTACCTTCCGCTACATCACTTTGTTTTCATGCACCTACCATAGCTTCCCCTGTATCGCTGTGTTTTTGCGCACCTCTCATAGCTTCCCCTTTGTTGCTGTGTTTACGCGCACCTCTCATAACTTCCTCTATATCACCATGTTTTCGCGCACCTCTCATACCTTCCCCTATATCGCAGTGTTTGCATTCACCTCTCATACCTTCATCTATATCGCCGAAATTTCACGCACCTCTCATAATTTCCCTTATATTGCGCTGTTTTCGCGAACCTCCCATAGATTACCCCATATCGCTGTGTTTTCGCGCACCTCTCATACCTTACCCTGAATCATTGTTTTTTCACGCACCTCTCATATCTTCCCCTATATTGCCGTGTTTTCCCGCACCTCACATACATTCTCCTATATCACCATGTTCTAATGCACCTCCCATAGCTTCCCCTATATCGCTGTGTTTTCTCGCACCTCTCATAATTTCCCCTATTTAGCTGTGTTTTGACGCACCTCCCATAGCTTCCCATATATCGCAGTGTTTTCACGCACCTGTCATAGCTTCCCATATATTGCAAGGTTTTCGCACACTTCTCATAGCTTCCCCCAAAACGCTGTGTTTTCGCGCACCTCCCATAGTTTCCCCTATATCGCTGTGGTTTTGCTCACCTCGCATAGCTTTGCCTATATTGCCGAATTCTCGCACACCTTTTATACCTTCCCCTTTTTAGCTGTGCTTTTGTGCACCTCCTGCAGCTTCCCCAATATCGCTGTGTTTTTGCACTCTCATACATTCCCCTATGTGGCTTGTGTTTTTTGGCGCATCTCTGATACATTGCCCTGTATCGCCGTGTTTTCGCGCACTCTCATACCTTCCCCTATATCGCCGTGCTTTTTCACGCCTCTCCTACCTTCCGTTACATCACTTTGTTTTCACTCACCTACCATAGCTTCCCCTGTATCGCTGTGTTTTCGCACACCTCTCATAGCTTCCTCTATATCGCCGTGTTTTCGCGCACCTCTCATACCTTCCCCTATATCGCTGTGTTTGCATTCACCTCGGATACCTTCATTTATATCGCCGAAATTTCACGCACCTCTCATAGCTTCCCTTATATTGCGCTGTTTTCGCGCACCTCCCATAGATTTCCCCATATCGCTGTGTTTTCGCGCACCTCTCATAGCATACCCTAAAGCTTTGTTTTTTCATGCACCTCTCATATATTCCCCTATGTCACCGTGTTTTCCCGCACCTCCCACAGTATCCCCAAAATCGCTGTTTTCGCGCACCTCATGTACCTTCCTCTATATCACTCTGTTTTTGCGCACCTCACATAGCTTCCCCCTATATTGCCATGTTTTCCCTAACCTCTCATACCTTCCCCTGTATCGCCGCGTTTTCGCGCACCTCGCGTACATTCTCCTATATCACCATGTTCTAATGCACCTCACATAGCTTCCCCTATATCGCTGTGTTTTCTCGCACCTCTCTTACCTTCCCCTATATCGCTATGTTTTCGTGCAACTCTAATAGCTTCCAATATATCGCTGTGTTTTCATGCGGCTCTCATACGTTCCTCTGTATCGCTGTATTTTCGCACACCTCCCATAGCTTCCCCTCTTTCGCTGTATTTTCTCGCAGCTCTGACGGCTGCCCTTATATCACTGTGTTTTCTCGCACCTCTCATACCTTCCCCTATATAGCTGTGTTTTGACGCACCTCCCATAGCTTCCCATATATCGCAGTGTTTTCGCGCACCTGTCATAGCTTCCCATATATTGCGAAGTTTTCGTACACTTCTCATAGGTTCCCCCTAATCGCTGTGTTTTCGCGCACCTCCCATAGCTTCCCCTATATCGCTATTTTTTGCTCACCTATCATAGCTTTGCCTATATTGCCGAGTTCTCGCGCACCTTTTATACCTTCCCCTTTTTAGCTGAGTTTTCGCTCATCTTTCGTAGCTTCTCCTATATCGCTGTGTTTTCATTCAACTCTAATACCTTTCCCTATACTGTTGTGTTTTCGCATACCTCTCATACCTTCTCCTATATCATTGTGTTTTCGTGCATCTCTCATACCTACCCCTATATCACTGTGTTTTCACGCACCTCGCATACTATCCACCTATATCACTGCGTTTTCGCGCACCTCTCATCGCTTCCCATATATTGACGTGTTTTCACACACCTCTCATTCCTTCACGTATATCGCCATGTTTCCGCGCACCTCCCATAGCTTCCCCTATATCACTTTGTTCTCGCGCAACTCTCATACCTTCCCCTATATCGCTGTGTTTTCTCACACCTCTCATGCCTTCCCCTGTATCGCTGTGTTTTCGTACACCACTCATAGCTTCCCCAATATTGCTGTGTTTTTGCTCTCCCATACCTTCCCCTATGTGGCTGTGTTTTTTGGTGCAACTCTGATACATTGCCCTGTATCGCCATGCTTTCGCACACCTCTCATACCTTCCACTATATTGCCGTGTTTTTTCACGCCTCTCCTACCTTCCGTTACATCACTTTGTTTTCACTCACCTACCATAGCTTCCTTTGTATCGCTATGTTTTCGCACACCTCTCATAGCTTCCTCTATATCGCCGTGTTTTCGCGCACCTCTCATACCTTCCCCTATATCGCTGTGTTTGCATTCACCTCTGATACCTTCATCTATATCGCCGAAATTTCACGCACCTCTCATAGCTTCCCTTATATTGCGCTGTTTTCGCGCACCTCCCATAGATTCCCCCATATCGCTGTGTTTTCGCGCACCTCTCATACCTTACACTAAAGCATTGTTTTTTCATGCACCTCTCATATCTTCCCCATGTCACCGTGTTTTCCCGCACCTCCCACAGCATCCCCAAAATCGCTGTTTTCGCGCACCTCATGTACCTTCCTCTATATCACTCTGTTTTTGCGCACCTCTTATAGCTTCCCCCTATATTGCCATGTTTTCCCTAACCTCTCATACCTTCCCCTGTATCGCCGCGTTTTCGCGCACCTCGCATACATTCTCCTATATCACCATGTTCTAACGCACCTCGCATAGCTTCCCCTATATCGCTGTGTTTTCTCGCACCTCTCTTACCCTCCCCTATATCGGTATGTTTTCGTGCAACTCTAATGGCTTCCAATATATCGCTGTGTTTTCATGCAGCTCTCATACGTTCCTCTGTATCGTTGTGTTTTCGCACACCTCCCATAGCTTCCCCTATATCGCTGTATTTTTTCGCAGCTCTCATAGCTTCACCTATATCGCTGTGTTTTCTCGCACCTCTCATACCTTCCCCTATATAGCTGTGTTTTGACGCACCTCCCATAGCTTCCCATATATCGCAGTGTTTTCGCGCACCTGTCATAGCTTCCCATATATTGCGAAGTTTTCGCACACTTCTCATAGGTTCCCCCAAATCGCTGTGTTTTCGCGCACCTCCCATAGCTTCCCCTATATCGCTGTTTTTTGCTCACCTATCATAGCTTTGCCTATATTGCCAAGTTCTCGCTCACCTTTTATACCTTCCCCTTTTTAGCTGAGTTTTCGCTCATCTTTCGTAGCTTCCCCTATATCGCTGTGTTTTCATTCACCTCTGATACCTTGCCCAATATGGTTGTGTTCTCGTGCATCTCTCATACCTATCTCTATATCACTGTGTTTTCACGCACCTCGCATACCATCCACCTATATCGTTGCTTTTTCGCACACCTCTCATCGCTTCCCCTATATTGACGTTTTCACACACCTCTCATTCCTTCACGTATATCGCCGTGTTTTCGCGCACCTCCCATAGCTTCCCCTATATCACTTTGTTCTCACGCAGCTCTCATACCTTCCCTGATGTTGCTGTAATTTGGGACACCTCCCATAGCTTCCCCTATATCGCCGTGTTTTCACGCAGATCTCATATATTCCCCTATCGTGCCGTGTTTTCGCGCACCTCACATAGCTTTCCCAAAATCTCTGTTTTCGCGCACCCCTCATACATTCCACTATATTGCCGTGTTTTCGCGCACCTCTCATACGTTCCCCTACATCGCCGTGATTTCACACACCTCCCATAGCTTCCCATACATCGCTGTGTTTTTGCAGACCTCTCATAACATCCTCTATATTGCTGTACATTAGCGCACCTCTCATACCTTCCTCTATATAGCTGTGTTTTGACGCACCTCTCATTCCATCACGTATATCGCCATGTTTTCACGCACCTCCCATAGCTTCCCCTATATCACTTTGTTCTCGTGCAGCTCTCATACCTTCCCCTATATCGCTGTGTTTTCTCACACCTCTCATGCCTTCCCCTGTATCGCTGTGTTTTCGTGCACCACCCATAGCTTACCATATATCGCTGTGTTTCCCGCACCTCTCATAGATTTCCCTATATCACCGTGTTTTTGCGCACCTCTCATACCGTCCCCTTCTTAGCTGAGTTTTCACTCATCTCTCATACCTCTCCTATATCGCCGTGTTTTCTCGCATCTCTTATAGCTTCCTCTATATCACTGTGTTTTCACGCACCTCCCATAGCTTCCCATATATCGCCATGTTTTCGCACACCTCTCATGCCTTACCCTATATCGCTGTGTTTTTGCACGCCTCTCATACCTTCCCCGGTATCGTACTGTTTTTGCGTACCTCTAAGAGATTCCCCAATCTCACTGTGTTTTCGTGCACCTCTCGCAGCTTCCCCAATATCGTTGTGCTTTTGCTCTCTCATACCTTCCCCGATGTGGCTGTGTTTTTTGGCACACCTCTGATACATTGCCCTGTATCACCGAGTTTTCGCGCACTCTCATACCTTCCCCTATATCGCTGTGTTTTTTCACGCCTCTCCTACCTTCCGCTACATCACTTTGTTTTCATGCACCTACCATAGCTTCCCCTGTATCGCTGTGTTTTCGTGCACCTCTCATAGCTTCCCCTTTGTTGCTGTGTTTTCGCGCACCTCCCATAGATTCACGCATATCGCTGTGTTTTCGCGCACCTCTCATACCTTACCCTAAATCATTGTTTTTTCATGCACCTCTCGTATCTTCCCCTATATCACCGTGTTTTCCCACACCTCCCACAGCATCCCCAAAATCACTGTTTTCGCACACCTCATGTACCTTCCTCTATATCACTCTGTTTTTGCGCACCTCACATAGCTTCCCCCTATATTGCCATGATTTCCCTAACCTCTCATACCTTCCCCTGTATTTCTGCATTTTCGCGCACCTCGCATACATTCTCCTATATCACCATGTTCTAACGCACCTCCCATGGCTTCCCCTATATCGCTGTGTTTTCTCGCACCTCTCATAACTTCCCCTATATAGCTGTGTTTTGACGCACCTCCCATAGCTTCCCACATATCACAGTGTTTTCTCGCACCTGTCATAGCTTCCCATATATTGCGAAGTTTTCGTGCATTTCTCATCGGTTCCCCCAAATCGCTGTGTTTTCGCGCACCTCCCATAGCTTCCCCTATTTCGCTGGTTTTTGCTCACCTCTAATAGCTTTGCCTATATTGCCAAGTTCTCGCGCACCTTTTATACCTTCCCCTTTTTAGCTGAGTTTTCGCTCATCTTTCGTAGCTTTCCCTATATCGCTGTTTTCATTCACCTCTGATACCTTTCCCTATATCGTTGTGTTTTCGCACACCTCTCATACCTTCCCCTATATCACTGTGTTTTCACGCACCTCGCATACCATCCACCTATATCACTGCGTTTTAGCGCACCTCTCATCGCTTCCCATATATTGACGTGTTTTCACACACCTCTCATTCCTTCAAGTATATCGCCATGTTTCCGCGCACCTCCCATATCTTCCCCTATATCACTTTGTTCTCGCGCAACTCTCATACTTTCCCCTATATCGCTGTGTTTTCTCACACCTCTCATGCCTTCCCCTGTATCGCTGTGTTTTCCTGCACTACCCATAGCTTACCATATATCGCTGTGTTTTCCCGCACCTCTCATAGACTTCCCTATATCACCGTGTTTTTGCGCACCTCTCATACCGTCTCCTTCTTAGCTGAGTTTTCACTCATCTCTCATACCTCTCCTATATCGCCGTGTTTTCTTGCATCTCCTAAAGCTTCCTCTATATCACTGTGTTTTCATGCACCTCCCATAGCTTCCCATATATCGCCGTGATTTTGCACACCTCTCATACCTTCCCCGATATCACAGTGTTTTTGCGCACCTCTAAGAGATTCCCCAATCTCACTGTGTTTTCGTGCACCTCCCACAGCATCCCCAAAATAGCTGTTTTGGCGCACCTCATGTACCTTCCTCTATATATATCACTCTGTTTTTGAGCACCTCACATAGCTTCCCCCTATATTGCTGTGTTTTCCTTAACCTCTCATAGCTTCCCCTGTATCGCCGCGTTTTCGCGCACCTCGCATACATTCTCCTGTATCACCATGTTCTAACGCACCTCCCATAGCTTCCCCTATATCGCTATGTTTTCTCGCACCTCTCATACCTTCCCCTATATCGCTATGTTTTCACGCAACTCCAATAGCTTCCAATATATCGCCGGGTTTTCGCGCACTCTCATACCTTCCCCTATATCGCCGTGTTTTTTCACGCCTCTCCTACCTTCCGCAACATCACTTTGTTTTCACGCACCTACCATAGCTTCCCCTGTATCGCTGCGTTTTCGCGCACCTCTCATAGCTTCCTATATATCGCCGTGTTTTCGCGCACCTCTCATACCTTCCCCTATATCGCTGCGTTTGCATTCACCTCTCATACCTTCATCTATATCGCTGAAATTTCACGCACCTCTCATAGTTTCCCTTATATTGCGCTGTTTTCACGAACTTCCCATAGATTACCCCATATCGCTGTGTTTTCACGCACCTCTCATACCTTACCCTGAATCATTGTTTTTTCACGCACCTCTCATATCTTCCCCTATGTCGCCATGTTTTCCCGTACCCCGCATACATTCTCCTATATCACCATGTTCTAATGCACCTCCCATAGCTTCCCCTATATCGCTGTGTTTTCTCGCACCTCTCATACTTTCCCCTATATAGCTGTGTTTTGATGCACCTCCCATAGCTTCCCATATATCGCAGTGTTTTCACGCACCTGTCATAGCTTCCCATATATCGCAAGGTTTTCGCACACTTCTCATAGGTTCCCCAAAAACGCTGTGTTTTCGCGCACCTCCCATAGCATCCCCTATATCGCTGTGTTTTTGCTCAGCTCTCATACCTTTGCCTATATTGCCGAATTCTCGCGCACCTTTTATACCTTCCCCTTTTTAGCTGTGTTTTCGTGCACCTCCCGCAGCTTCCCCAATATCGCTGTGTTTTTGCTCTCTCATACATTCCCCTATGTGGCTGTGTTTTTTGGCGCACCTCTGATACATTGCCCTGTATCGCCGTGTTTTCGCGCACTCTCATAACTTCCCCTATATCGCCGTGTTTTTTCACGCCTCTCCTACCTTCTGTTACATCACTTTGTTTACACTCACCTACCATAGCTTCCCCTGTATCGCTGTGCTTTCGCGCACCTCTCATAGCTTCCTCTATATCGCCGTGTTTTCACGCACCCCTCATACCTTACCCTAAATCATTGTTTTTTCATGCACCTCTCATATCTTCCCCTATGTCACTGTGTTTTCCCGCACCTCCCACAGCATACCCAAAATCGCTCTTTTCGCGCACCTCATGTACCTTCCTCTATATCACTCTGTTTTTGCGCACCTCACATAGCTTCCCCCTATATTGCCATGTTTTCCCTAACCTCTCATACATTCCCCTGTATCGCTGCGTTTTCGCGCACCTCGCATACATTCTCCTATATCACCATATTCTAACGCACCACCCATAGCTTACCATATATCGCTGTTTTTTCCCGCACCTCTCATAGATTTCCCTATATCACCGTGTTTTTGCACACCTCTCATACCGTCTCCTTCTTAGCTGAGTTTTCACTCATCTCTCATACCTCTCCTATATCGCCGTGTTTTCTCGCATCTCCTATAGCTTCCTCTATATCACTGTGTTTTCACGCACCTCCCATAGCTTCCCATATATCGCCGTGTTTTCGCACACCTCTCATGCCTTACGCTATATCGCTGTGTTTTTGCTCACCTCTCATACCTTCCCCGATATCGCAGTGTTTTTGCGCACCTCCCGCAGCTTCCCCGATATCGCTGTGTTTTCATTCACCTCTGATACCTTCCCCTATATCATTGTGTTTTCGTGCATCTCTCATACCTACCCCTATATCACTGTGTTTTCACGCACCTCGCATACCATCCACCTATCCACCTATATCACTGCGTTTTCGCGCACTTCTCATCGCTTCCCCTATACTGACATGTTTTCATACACCTCTCATTCCTTCACGTATATCGCCATGTTTTCGCGCACCTCCCATAGCTTCCCCTATATCACTTTGTTCTCGCGCAGCTCTCATACCTTCCCCTATATCACTGTGTTTTCTCACACCTCTCATGCCTTCCCCTATATCGCTGTGTTTTCGTGCACCACCCATAGCTTACTATATATCGCTGTGTTTTCCCGCACCTCTCATAGATTTCCCTATATCACTGTGTTTTTGCGCACCTCTCATACCGTCTCCTTCTTAGCTGAGTTTTCACTCATCTCTCATACCTCTCCTATATCGCCGTGTTTTCTCCCATCTCCTATAGCTTCCTCTATATCACTGTGTTTTCATGCACCTGCCATAGCTTCCCATATATCGCCGTGTTTTCGCGCTCCTCTCATGCCTTACCCTATATCGCTGTGTTTTTGCACACCTCTCATACCTTCCCCGATATCGCTGTGTTTTTGCTCTCTCATACTTTCCCCTATATGGCTGTGTTTTTTGGCGCACCTCTGATACATTGTCCTGTATCGCCGTGTTTTCACGCACTCTCATACCTTCACCTATATCGTCGTGTTTTTTCACGCCTCTCCTACCATCCGCTACATCATTTCGTTTTCACGCACCTACCATAGCTTCTCCTGTATCGCTGTGTTTTCGTGCACCTCTCATACCTTCCCCTATATCGCTGTGTTTTCTCACACCTCTCATGCCTTCCCCTATATCGCTGTGTTTTCATGCACCACCCATAGCTTACTATATATCGCTGTGTTTTCCCGCACCTCTCATAGATTTCCCTATATCACCGTGTTTTTGCGCACCTCTCATACCGTCTCCTTCTTAGCTGAGTTTTCACTCATCTCTCATACCTCTCCTATATCGCCGTGTTTTCTCCCATCTCCTATAGCTTCCTCTATATCACTGTGTTTTCATGCACCTGCCATAGCTTCCCATATATCGCCGTGTTTTCGCGCTCCTCTCATGCCTTACCCTATATCGCTGTGTTTTTGCACACCTCTCATACCTTCCCCGATATCGCTGTGTTTTTGCTCTCTCATACTTTCCCCTATATGGCTGTGTTTTTTGGCGCACCTCTGATACATTGTCCTGTATCGCCGTGTTTTCACGCACTCTCATACCTTCACCTATATCGTCGTGTTTTTTCACGCCTCTCCTACCATCCGCTACATCATTTCGTTTTCACGCACCTACCATAGCTTCTCCTGTATCGCTGTGTTTTCGTGCACCTCTCATACCTTCCCCTATATCGCTGTGTTTTCTCACACCTCTCATGCCTTCCCCTATATCGCTGTGTTTTCATGCACCACCCATAGCTTACTATATATCGCTGTGTTTTCCCGCACCTCTCATAGATTTCCCTATATCACCGTGTTTTTGCGCACCTCTCATACCGTCTCCTTCTTAGCTGAGTTTTCACTCATCTCTCATACCTCTCCTATATCGCCGTGTTTTCTCCCATCTCCTATAGCTTCCTCTATATCACTGTGTTTTCATGCACCTGCCATAGCTTCCCATATATCGCCGTGTTTTCGCGCTCCTCTCATGCCTTACCCTATATCGCTGTGTTTTTGCACACCTCTCATACCTTCCCCGATATCGCTGTGTTTTTGCTCTCTCATACTTTCCCCTATATGGCTGTGTTTTTTGGTGCACCTCTGATACATTGTCCTGTATCGCCGTGTTTTCACGCACTCTCATACCTTCACGTATATCGTCGTGTTTTTTCACGCCTCTCCTACCATCCGCTACATCATTTCGTTTTCACGCACCTACCATAGCTTCTCCTGTATCGCTGTGTTTTCGTGCACCTCTCATAGCTTCCCCTTTGTCGCTGTGTTTTCGCGCACCTCTCATAGCTTCCTCTATATCGCCGTGTTTTCGTGCACCTCTCATACCTTCCCCTATATCGCTGTGTTTACATTCACCTCTCATACCTTCACCTATATCGCCGAAATTTCACGCACCTCTCATAGCTTCCCTTATATTGCGCTGTTTTCGCGCACCTCCCATAGATTCCCCATATCGCTGTGTTTTCGCGCACCTCTCATACCTTACCCTAAAGCATTGTTTTTTCACGCACCTCTCACATCTTCCCCTATATCGCCGTGTTTTCCCGCACCTCCCACAGCAACCCCAAAATAGCTGTTTTCGCGCACTTCATGTACCTTCCTCTATATATATCACTCTGTTTTTGCGCACCTCACATAGCTTCCCCCTATATTGCCATGCTTTCCTTAACCTCTCATAGCTGCCCCTGTATCGCCGCGTTTTCGCGCACCTCGCATACATTCTCCTATATCACCATGTTCTAACGCACCTCCCATAGCTTCCTCTATATCGCTGTGTTTTTGCTCTCTCATACCTTCCCCTATATGGCTGTGTTTTTTGGCGCACCTCTGATATATTGCCCTGTATCACTGTGTTTTCGCGCACTCTCATACCTTCCCCTATATCGCCTTGTTTTTTCACGCCTCTCCTACCTTCCGCTACATCACTTTGTTTTCACGCACCTAACATAGCTTCCCCTGTATCGCTGTGTTTTCGTGCACCTCTCATAGCTTCCGCTTTGTCGCTGTGTTTTCGCGCACCTCTCTTACCTTCCCCTATATCGCTATGTTTTCGCGCAACTCCAATAGCTTCCAATATATCGCTGTGTTTTCGTGCAGCTCTCATACGTTCCTCTGTATCGCTGTGTTTTTGCACACCTCCCATAGCTTCCCCTATATCGCTGTGTTTTCTCGCAGCTCTCATAGCTTCCAATATATCGCTGTGTTTTCCCGCACCTCTGATACCTTGCCCAATATGGCTGTGTTTTCGTGCATCTCTCATACCTATCCCTATATCACTGTGTTTTCACGCATCTCGCATACCATCCACCTATATCGTTGCATTTTCGCACACCTTTCATCGCTTCCCCTATATTGACGTGTTTTCACACACCTCTCATTCCTTCACGTATATTGCCGTGTTTTCGCACACATCCCATAGCTTCCCCTATATCAATTTGTTCTCACGCAGCTTTCATACCTTCCCCATATCGCTGTCTTTTTGCGCACCTCCCATAGCTTCCCCTATATCGCTGTGTTTTCCTGCACCTCCCATAGCTTTCCCTACATTGCTGTGATTTTGCGTACCTCTCCTACCTTCCCATATTTCACTGTTTTTTTCGCGCACCTCTCATACATTCTCCTACATCGCTGTGTTTTCGCGCACCTCCCACAGCTTCTCCTACATCGCCTGCTTTTTGCACATTTCTCATAGCTTCCCCTATATCGCTGAGGTGCATGAAAACACCGCAATATAGGGGAATCTATGGGAGCTGCGTGAAAACACAGCGATATAGGGGAAGGTATGGGTGTCGCGCGAAAAAACAGCGATATCGGGGACGCTATGAGAGGTGCGCGAAAAGACAGCGATATTATGGAAGGTATGGGAGGTGCGCGAATACACCGCGATATAGGGGAAGCTAAGGTAGGTGTGAAAAACACAGCGATATCGGGGGAGCGATGGAAGGGGCACGAAAACACAGCAATGCAGGGGAAGCTATGGGAGGTGCACAAAAACGCAACGATACAGGGGGAGCTATGGGAGGTGCACAAAAACACAACGATACAGGGGAAGCTATGGGAGGTGCACAAAAGCACAACGATACAGGGGAAGCTATGGAAGGTGCACAAAAACACAACGATATAGGGGAAACTATGGGAGGTGCGTGAAAACAGAGCGATATGGGGAAGGTATGAGAGGTGCGTGAAAAAACAGCGATACAGGGGAAGGTATGAGAGGTGCACCAAAACACAGCGATATTGGGGAAGGTGTGGGAGGTGCGCGAAAACACAGCGATTAAGGGAATGTCTCGGAGGTGCGTGAAAACACAGTGCTATAGGGGAATATATGAGGGGTGCGCAAAAACACGACAATATAAGGGAAGCTATGGTAGGTGAGCGAAAACACAGCGGTTTAGGTTAATATATGAGAGGGAAATGAAAACACAGCGATAGAGGGGAAGCTATGGGAGGTGCACGAAAACACAGCAATATAGGGTAAGCTCTGAGACGTGCACAAAAACAGAGCGATATAGGGGACCATGTGGGAGTTGTGCGAAAACACAGCAATATTTGGGAAGGAATGGGACACAGCGCGAGATCATAGCGATATAGTTGAAGGTATAAGTGGTGCGCAAAAACACTGCGATGTAGGAGAATGTATGAGAGGTGTGCAAAAACACAGCGTTATTGCGGAAACTATGGGAGGCGCGCGAAAACACAGTGATACAGGGGAAGCTATGGGAGGTGCGCGAAAACACGGCAATATAGGGGAAGGTATGAGAGGTGCACGAAACACATCGATATAGGGGAAGGTACGAGAGGGGCGTGAAAACACAGCGATATAGTGGAAGTAATAAGAGGTGCGCGAAAATACAGAGATGTTGGGAAATCTATGAGAGGTGCGCGAAAACACAACGATATGCAGGAAGCTATAGGAGGTGCGCAAAATCACAGCGATATGGGGAAGGAATGAGAGGTGCACGAAAACACAGTGACATACAGGAAGGTATAGGAGGTGCGTGAAATCACAGCGATATGGGGACGGAATGAGAGGTGCACAAAAACACAGCGATATACAGGACGGTATGGGAGTTGTGCGAACACACGGTGATATACGTGAATGTATGAGAGCTGCGCGAAAACACAGCTAAAAAGTGGAAGGTATGAGAGGCGAGCGAAAACACAGCGATATAGGGGAAGCTATGAGAGGTGTGCGAACAACGGCAATATACGTGAAGGTATGAGAGGTGCGTGAGAACACGGCGTTATTTGCAAAGCTATGAGAGGTGAAGGAAAACACAGCGATATAGGGGAAGGTATGGCAGGTGCGCGAAAACACAGCAAGAGTGGAGAAGATATGGGAGGTTTTCGAAAACACGGCCATATAGGGAAAGATATGAGAGGTGCGTGATAACACGGCGATACAGGGGAAGGATTGAGAGATGCGCGAAAACACAGCCATATTGTGGAATGTCTGGGAGGTGCGCGAAAACACAGCAGCAAGGGGAAGCTATGAGAGGTGCGCAAAAACACAGTGCTATAGGGGAATGTATGAGAGGTGCGTGAAAGCACAGCTAGAGTGGTGAAGCTGTGGGAGGTGTTCGAAAACACGGCGATATAGGGGAAGTTATGAGAGGTGCGTGAATACATGGCGATACAGGGGAAGGTACGAGAGGTGCGCGAAAACACAATGATATTAGGGACGCTATGGGAGGTGGACGAAAACACGGCGATATAGGGGAAGCGATGAGAGGTGCGTGAATACACAGCGATTTAGAGGAAGCTAGGAGAGGTACGCAAAAACATCGCAATATAGGGGAAGCTATGAGAAGTGCATGAAAACAGCGATTTAGGGGAAGCTGGGAGACGTGTGCGAAAACATTGCAATATAGGGGAAGCTATGGGATGTCTGCAAAAACATAGCAATATTGGAGAAGGTATCGGAGGTGCGCGAAAATACAGCAATGCAGGGAAGCTATGGAACGTGCGTGAAAACACAGCAATATTGGGGAATGTATTGGAGGTGCCCTGAAACATAGCAATATAGAGGAAGGTATGAGAGGTGCTCGAAAACACTGCGATGTAGGGGAATGTATGAGAGGTGGGCAGAAATAAGGCGATATAAGGGAAGGCATTAGAGGTGCGTGAAAAGACAGCGATATAGAGGAAGCTATGGGAGGTGCGTGAAATCACAGCGAAATAGGGGAGTTATGAGAGCTGCACAAAAACACAGTGATATGGGGAAGCAATGAGAGGTGTGCGAACAACGGCAATATACGTGAAGGCATGAGAGGTGCGCGAAAATAAAGCTAAAAATTGGAAGGTATGAGAGGTGCACGAGAACACGGCGTTATTCGCAAAGCTATGAGAGGTGAAGGAAAACACAGTGATATAGGGGAAGGTATGGCAGGTGCACGAAAACACAGCGAGAGTGGAGAAGATATGGGAGGTGTTCGAAAACACGGCGATATAGGGGAAGGTATGAGAGGTGCGTGATAACACGGCGATACAGGGGAAGGTATGAGAGGTGCGCGAAAACACAGCCATATTGTGGAATGTCTGGGAGGTGCGCGAAAACACAGTAGCAAGGGGAAGCTATGGGAGGTGCGCAAAAACACAGCGCTATAGGGGAATGTACGTGAGGTGCGCGAAAACACAGCTAGAGTGGTGAAGCTATGGGAGGTGTTCGAAAACACAGCGATATAGGGGAAGTTATGAGAGGTGCGTGAATACATGGTGATACAGGGGAAGTTTTGAGAGGTGCGCAAAAAAACAATGATATTAGGGACGCTATGGGAGGTGCGCGAAAACACGGCGATACAGGGGAAGGTTTCAGAAGTGCGTGAAAACACAGCGTTATTGGGGAAGCTATGTTAGGTGTGCGAAAATACAGCGATACAGGGGAAGGTATGAGGGGTGTGCAAAAATACAGTCATATTGGGGAATTTATGGGAGATGCATGAAAGCACAGCAATATAGGGGAAGCTATGGCAGGTGCATGAAAACACGGTGATAAAGGGGAAGGTATGAGAGGTTCACGCAAACACGGCGATATAGGGAAAGCTATGGGAGGTGTGCGAAAACACAGCGATACAGGGGAAGGTATGAGACGTGCATAAAAACACAGCGCTATAGGGGAATGTATGAGAGGTGCGCAAAAACACAGCGATATAGGGGAAGTTATGAGAGATGAGCACAAACACAGCTAAAAAATGGAAGGTATGAGAGGTGCGTAAAAACACGGCAATATGGGGGAAGTTATGAGAGGTGAGCTAAAACTCAGCGATATAGGGGATTGTATGAGAAGTGCACGAAAACACAGCGATATAGAGGAAGCTAAGGGAGGTGAGCGAATACATAGCGATATAGGGAAAGCGATGAGAGGTTTACGAAAACACAGCGATATATGGGAAGCTATGGGTGGTGTGAGAAAACAGAGTGATGTAGGGGAAGGTATGAGAGGTGCGCGAAAACACAGCGATATAGCGGAAGCTATGAGAGGTGAGCGACTACACAGCAATTTTGGGAATCTATGAGAGGTGCGCGAAAACATCGCAATCCAGGGGAAGCTATGAGAGGTGCACGAGAACACAGTGATATAGGGGAAACTATGTAAGGTGCGCAAAAACAAAGCGATCTAGTAGAAGCTATGGGAGCTGCGCGAAAACACCGCGATATCGGGAAGGTATGGGAGGTGCACAAAAACACAACGCTATTTGGGGAAGGTATTGGAGGTGCGCGGAAACACTGCGATATAGAGGAATGTATGAGAGGTGCTCGAAAACACTGCGATATAGGGGAATGTATGTGAGGTGGGCAAGAATACGGCGATATAGGGGAAGGTATGAGAGGTGCGTGAAAAGACAGTGATATCGGGGAATCTATTCGAGGTGTGCAAAATCACAGCGATATAGGGGAGTTGTGAGAGCTGCGTGAAAACACAGTGATATGGGGAAGCAATGAGAGGTGTGCGAACACACAGCAATATACGTGAAGGTATGAGAGGTGCGTGAGAACACGGCGATATTGGCGAAGATATGAGAGGTGAGTGAAAACACAGCGAGAGTGGGGAAGCTATGGGAGGTGTTCAAAAACACGGCGTTATAGGGGAAGGTATGAGAGGTGCGTGATAACACTGCGATACAGGGGAAGGTATGAGAGGTGCGCGAAAACACAGCGTTATTGCGGAAACTATGGGAGGCGCGCCAAAACACAGTGATACAGGGGAAGCTATGGGAGGTGCTCGAAAACACGGCAGGATAGGGGAAGTTATGAGAGGTGCGCGAAAATGCAGCGATTTAAGAGAAGCTATGACAGGTGCGTGAAAACAAAGCAACGTAGGGGAAGCTGTGGGACGTGTGCAAAAACACAGCGATTGAGGGCAAGATATGAGAGGTGCGCGAAGACACAGCCATATTGTGGAAGGTATGGGAGGTGCACGAGAACCCAGCAATGTACGGGAAGCTCTAAGATGTGCGCAAAAAGATCGTGATGTTAGGAAAGTTATGGGAGGTGTTCGTAAACACGGTGACACAGGGGAAGGTATGAGAGGTGCGCGAAAACACAGTGATGTAGGGGAAGCTATGAGAGGTGCGCGAAAACATCACAATAGAGGGGGAGCTATGGGAAGTGCGCGTAAACACAGTAATATTGGGGAAGGTATGGGAGGTGCAAGGAAACCCAGCAATGTAGGGGAAGCTCTAAGATGTGCACGAAAAGAACGTGAAGTGGGGGAAGTTATGGGAGGTGCTCGAAAACACAGCAATATAGGGGAAGCTATGGGAGGTGCGCAAAATCACAGCGATATAGGGGAAGGGATGAGAGGTGCGCGAAAACACAGCTAAAAAGTGAAAGGTATGAGTGGTGCGCGAGAACACGGCGATATAGGCAAAGATATGAGAGGTGAGCGAAAACACGTTTAAAAAATGGAAGGTATGAGAGGTGCATGAAAACACGGCGATATAGGGGAAGCTATGAGAGGGGAGCTAAAACTCAATGATATAGGGGAAGGTATGATAGGTGCATGAAAACACAGCGATATAGGGGAAGCTATGGGAGGTGCGCGAAAACAGAGCGATATAGGGGAAACTATCAGAGGTGCGCGAAAACAAAGCAATATAGGGGAAGCTGTGGGACGTGTGCGAAAACACAGTGATACAGGGCAAGGTATGAGAGGTGCGCGAAAACATCGCAATAGAGGGGCAGCTATGGCAGGTGCGCATAACCACAGCAATATTGGGGAAGGTATTGGATGTGCCCGAAAACACAGCGATATAGAGGAAGGTATGAGAGGTGCTCGATAACACAGCGATATAGGGGAAGCTATGGGAAGTGTGCGAAAACAAAGCAATGTAGGGGAAGCTGTGGGAGGTGCGTGAAAACATAGCGATACAGGGCAAGGTATGAGAGGTGCGCAAGAACACAGCCGTATTGGGGAAGGTATGGTAGGAATACGAAAACCCAGCGATATAGGGGAAGCTATGGGAGGTGCTCAAAAACAATGCAATATAGGGGAAGCTGTGGGAGGTGTGCGAAAACACAGCGATACAGGGCAAGGTATGAGAGGTGTGCGTAAATACAGCCATATTGGGGAAGGTATGGGAGGTGTGCGAAAACCCAGCGATATAGTGGAAGCTATGGGAGGCGCTCGAAAACAAGGTGATATAGGGTAATTTATGAAAGCTGCATGAAAACACAGTGACTTGGGGAAGCTATGAGAGGTGTGCGAACGCACGGCGATATACGTGAAGGTATGCGAGGTGTGGGAAACAAGGCGATATAGGGGAATGTTTGAGAAATGAGTGAAAACACATCTAAAAAGTGGAAGATATGAGAGGTGTGCGAGAACACGGCGATATAGGCAAAGATATGAGAGGTGAGCAAAAGCACAGCGATACAGGGGAAGGTATGAGAGGTGTGCGTAAACGGGGTGATATAGGGGAAACTATCAGAGGTGCGCGAAAACACAGCGATTTAAGGGAAGCTATGAGAGGTGTGCGAAAACAAAGCAATATAGGGGAACGCATCAGAGGTGCACGAGAACCCAGCAATCTAGGGGAAGCTCTAAGATGTGCGCAGAAAGAACGTGATGTCAGGGAAGTTATGGGAGGTGCTCAAAAACACGGCGATATAGGGGACGCTATGAGAGGTGCGCGAAAACACAGCAATATTGGGGAAGGTATTGGATGTGCCCGAAAACACAGCGATATAGAGGAAGTAATGAGAGGTGCTTGAAAACACGGCGATGTAGGGGAATGTATGAGAGGTGCGCGAAAGCACGGAGATATAGGGGAAGCTATAGGAGGAGTGCAAAATTACAGCGAAATAGGGGAAGGGATGAGATGTGCACCAAAACACAGCGATACACGGGAAGCTATGGGAGGTGAGCGAAAACACAGCGCTATAGGGGAAAGCATGATAGGTGCATCAAAACACAGCGATATAGGGGAAGCTATGAGAGGTGTGCGAAAACGCAGTGATACAGGGGAAGGTATGAGAGGTGCGCGAAAACACAGCCATATTGGGGAATGTATGGGAGGTGCGTGAAAACACAGCAGTAAGGGGAAGCTATGGGAGGTGTGCGAACACACAGCAATATACGTGAAGGTATGAGAGGTGCGTGAGAACACGGCGATATTGGCGAAGATATGAGAGGTGAGTGAAAACACAGCGAGAGTGGGGAAACTATGGGAGGTGTTCAAAAACACGGCGATATAGGGGAAGGTATGAGAGGTGCGTGATAACACAGCGATACAGGGGAAGGTATGAGAGGTGCGCGAAAACACAGCGTTATTGCGGAAACTATGGGAGGCGCGCCAAAACACAGTGATACAGGGGAAGCTATGGGAGGTGCTCGAAAACACGGCGGGATAGGGGAAGTTATGAGAGGTGCGCGAAAATGCAGCGATTTAAGAGAAGCTATGACAGGTGCGCGAAAACAAAGCAACGTAGGGGAAGCTGTGGGAGGTGCGTGAAAAAACAACGATTTAAGGGAATCTATGAGAGGTACGCGAAGTCTCGGCAATATTGGGTAAGGTATGAGAGGTGCACAAAATCACGTTGATATAGAGGAAGCTATGAGAGGTACCTTGCCTCTAGCCAAGACTCGCCTGTAGCTTCTCTCCAAGCCTCGCTTCTAGCCTCTAGCCAAGCCTCGACCCTTGCCTCTAGCCTCTAGGCAAGCCTCGCCTCTAGCCTTTAGCCAATACTCGCCACTAGCCTCTGGTCTCTAGCCATACCTCGGCTCACCACTTTAAACTTGTGCAGACAGATATTTTTAAAAGGTTTTCAAATGATTCTTTCTTTGGCATACTCTAGTGCGGGTGTAGAGGATTTAGTGGTGTTCCCGGATTTGGGTGTGTCTGTGGATTTTCAATAGTGACGAATCTCGAATTTATTTCATTCGTTGGGATTATAGACTCTTTATTTTTTCAAATCTGTTCGTATTGTGTTTTTAAATTGGAGGTTGCTACTCAAAATTTGCATACGAACACCTCCCTGTTTGCCGTTAACGCTCACACCCTCGTGTATTTCCTAACTTAATCTCCGGAACTCGTTCCTTGCAACACAACGACTAAATCTGCGCGCATCTCAATAATCCACATGAGCCACCAGAAGCCGTGTGCACCCCTGCATTTTATGACAAACCTCTAAATCTCCTCAATCCCCAAATCAGTGCGCACCCTCATGCTGCGTTTTTTAATGTCGAGGCAGCCATTTTCTGAACTGTTTGACACAGTTTATGCTCGAAGAAAATCGCATGTGCGTTTGGATTCAATACAGGTTTAAAGTTACACCAAAATTTGCAAAGAATTTACAATGATTATTTTTAACAATTCTCTGAACAGTTTGAAATGATTGTTGCTCTGAAAAAATCTGTTATGCCTGCGGGTGTGTCAGCGGGGTTGGGGTGCGCACCAATTTGCGGAAAACGCAGAACTAAGGAAGTGACTGTGTAAATGGGTGCGCACGGTGTTTTGGGGGTGAAAATGATTTGGGGGTGCACACTGATTTAGGGTTGCGTTCTCGCACATGAGGGTGCGCACTGATTTGTGTGAGCGTTAATGGCAAACAGGAAGGTGTTCAGGGAAGCAGAAGGAAGGCAGAACTATCCTGACACTGAGCGTAGAAAGTAAAGCGGTAGGCAAAACCTCGCTTGGCACGGAGAGACGGAATTACACAGGTAAACTGCGGTGCTGAAGTAAAACTTAGAATACTTGACACGGAGAGACTGAGTTTCAGAGGTCACCACCGGAACTGAATTGGAAGTTGGAAAACGGAGAGACTGACTTCCACAGGTAAATCTCGGGACTGGAGCAAACGTAAACACACAATCCGAAACGGCCGGGAAACGAGAGGCGAGGCATTGCAAGAGGCTAGAGGCAAGAGACGAGGCACCTCTCATAGCTTCCACGATATCGCTGTGTTTTCGCGCACCTCTCATACCTTCCCCAATATCGCAGTGTTTTCACGCACCTCTCATACCTTCCTCTATCACGACATGTTTTCGTGCAACTCCCATAGCTTCCAAAATATCACGGGGCTTTTGCCCACCTCTCATAGCGTCCAATAGATCCCTGTGTTTTTGCGCACCTCTCATAGTTTCCCCGACATCACTTTCTTTTTGAGCACATCTTTAGAGCTTCCCCTACATTGCTGAGTTCCCGCGCACATCCCATAGCTTCCTCTATATCGCTGCGTTTTCGCGCACCTCTCATACCTTCCCCTGTATCGCTATGTGTTCGCACGCCTCCCACAGCTTCCCCTATATCGCTGTTTTTTTGTGCAACTCTCATACCTTCCCCTATATGGCTGTGTTATCGCGCACCTCTCATACCTTCCCCTGAATTGCTGTGTTTTCGCGCACCTATCATAGATTCCCCATATCGCCGTGTTTTCGTGCACCTCTCATAGCTTCCGTTATCTCGACGTTTTTTCGCGCACCTCGCATAGTTTCCCCAACATCGCTGTGTTTTCGCGTACCTCTCATAGCTTCCATTATATCACCGTATTTTCGCGCACCTCGCATAGCTTCCCCTAGATCGCTGTGTTTTCCCGCACCTCTCAGACATTCCCCAAAATAGCTGTGTTCTCGCAAACCTCTCCTAACTTACCCTGTATCGCCGTTTTCACGCAACTCCCATAGCTTCCCATATACCGCAGTGTTTTTGTGCACCTCTCATAGCATTCTCCAAATCGCTGTGTTCTCGCGCACCTCTCATACCTTCTCCTATACCGCCGTGTTTTCACGCACCTCCCATAGTTTCCACTATATCGCTGTGTTTTCTCGCACCTCTCATACTTTTCCCTATATCACTCTGTTCTCGTGCACATCCCATAGCTTCCCATATATTGCTGTGTTTTTGCGCATCTCTCATACTTCTCCCTATATCTCTGTTTTCGCTCACCTCTCATACCTTCCACTATATGACTGCGTTTTCGCGCAGCTCTCATACCTTCCCCTTTTTAGCTGAGTTTTCGCTCATCTCTCATACCGTCTCCTATATTGCTGTGTTGTCGTGCACCTCCCATAGCTTCCCCATATCGGTGTTTTGATACACCTGTCATACCTTCCCCTATATCCCTGTGTTTTCTCCCAACTCTCATACTTCTCCCTTTATCAGTCTGTTCTCGTACACATCCCATAGCTTCCCATATATTGCTGTGTTTTCGCGCAACTCTCATACTTCTCCCTATATCGCTGTGTTTTCGCGCACCTCTCATACCTTCCACTATATGGCTGTGTTTTCGCACACGTCTCATACCTTCCCCTTTTTAGCTGAATTTTCGCTCATCTCTCATAACTTCTCATATATCGCTGTGTTTTTGTGCACCTCCCGTAGCTTCCCCATATCGGTGTTTTGATGCACCTGTCATACCTTCCCCTATATCCCTGTGTTTTCTCCCACCTCTCATACTTCTCCCTTTATCAGTCTGTTCTCGTACACATCCCATAGCTTCCCATATATTGCTGTGTTTTCGCGCACCTCCCATAGCTTCCCCATATCGGTGTTTTGATGCACCTGTCATACCTTCCCCTATATCGCTGTGTTTTCACGCACCTCTCATACTGCTCCCGATATCACTGCATTTTCGGGCACCTCTCATCGGTTCCCCTGTATCGCCATGTTTTCACACACCTCCGATAGCTTCCCCTACATCTCTCTGTTGTCGCGCACTTCTCATACCCTCCCCTATATCGGTGTGCTTTTGTCCACCTCTCATACCATCCCCTATATCGCCGTGTCTTCACGCACCTCCCATAGGTTCCACTAGATTGCTGTTTTCGCGCACATCTCATAGCTTCCCCTAAATTGCTTTGTTTTGCACACCTCTCATACCTTCCCCTAAATTGCTGTGTTTTCGCGCACCTCTCATAGAATCCCTATATCGCCGTGTTTTCACGCACCTCTCATACCTTTCCCCATATCACCGTGTTTTTGCGCACCTCCCATACCTTCCCCTATATCGCTGTGTTATCGCGCACCGCCCATAGTTTCTCCAATAACGCTGTGTTTTCGCGCACTTCTTATACCTGCCTCAATATGGCTGTGTTTTCGCACAGCTCTCATACCTTCCGCTGTATTGCGGTGTTTTCGCACACCTCCCATATTTTCCCCTATATCGCTGTGTTTTTGTGCAGCTCTCACAGCTTCCCCTATATCGCTGTGTTTTCCAGCACTTCCCTTAGCTTCCCCAATATCATTGTGTTTTCACGCACCTCGCATACCTTCCCCTGTATCGCTGTGTTTTCGTTCACCTCTTATAGCTTCCCTTATATCGTCTCTTTTTCGCACACCTCTCATAACTTCCCCTATATAGCTGTGTTTTCTCTCACCTCTCATTCCTTCCCCTGTATCGCCGTGTTTTCGTGCAGCTCTCATACGTTGTGCTACATCGCTGTGTTTTCGTGCAACTCTCATACCTACCACTATTTCGCTGTGTTTTCGTGTACGTCCCATACCTTCCCGTATATTGCTGTGTTTTCGTGCAACTCCCAGAGTTTCTCCTGTATCGCTGTGTTTTCACTTCCTTCTCATAACTTCCCCTAAATCGCTTTTTTTCGCGCACCTCCCATAGCTTCTCCTATGTCGCCATGTAATTACGCACCTCTCATACATTTCCCTATATTGCCCTGTTTTTGTGCACCTCCCATAGCTTCCCCAATATCGCTGGGTTTTCCTTCACCTCCAATAGTTTCCCCAATAACGCTTCACTTTCGCGCACCTCTCATACCTGCCCCTATATCGCCGTGTTTTCGTGCACCTCCTATAGCTTCCCTAAGAGCACTGTGTTTTCGCGCACCTCTCATATGTTCCCCTATATCATCGTGTTTTTGTGCATCTCTCATACATTCTCCTATATCGCCGTGTTTTCACACACCTCCCATGGCTTCCCCTATATCGCTGTGTTTTCTCGCACCTCTTATAGCTTCCCCTATATCACTCTGTTTTCACACACCTCCCATAGCTTCCCATATATCGTTGTATTTTCGCTTCCCTATCATAACTTGCCCTATCTCGCCGTTTTTTCGCGCACCTCCTATAGCTGCCCCTATATCGTCGTGTTTTCATCCACCTCTCATACCATCCCCTATACAGCCGTGTCTTCGCGCACGTCCCATAACTTCCACTAGATAGCTGTATTCGTGCACATCTCATGGCTTCCCCTAAATCGCTGTGTTTTCACGCACCTCGCAAAGCTTCCCCAAATTCGCTGTGTTCTCGCGCACCTCTCATACCTTCTCCTATTTTGCCATGTTTTCCGCACCTCCCATAGCTTCCCCTATATCGCTGTGTTTTCTCACACCTCTCATACTTTCCCCTATATCACTCTGTTCTCGTCCACATCCCATAGCTTAACATATACTGCTGTGTTTTTGCTCAGCTCTCATACTTTTCCCTATATCTCTGTGTTTTCGCGCACCTCTCATACCTTCCAGTATATAGCTGTGTTTTCGCGCACCTCTCATACCTTCCCCTTTTTAGCTGAGTGTTCGCTCATCTCTCATACCTTCTCCTATATCGCTGTGTTTTCGTGCACCTCCCATAGCTTCCCCATATTGGTGTATTGATGCACCTATCATGCCTTCCCCTATATCACTATCTTTTCACGCACCTCTCATACTGTTCCCTATACCGCTGCGCCTCCCATAGGTTCCCCTGTATCACTGTGTTTTCCTGCACCTCTGATAACTTCCCCTACATCGCTGTGTTTTTGCGCACCTCTCATCTATTCCCATATATCGCTGTGTTTTCGCGCACCTCCCATAACTTCCCTTATATTGCGGTGTTTTCGTGCACCTCCCATAGCTTCTGCTATATTGCTGTATTTTCCCAAACCTCTCATAGCTTCTGCTATATCGTTGCATTTTCGTGCACCTCCCATAGCTTCCCCTGTATCGCCTTGTTTTCACACACCTCCCATAGCATCCCTATATCATTGTGTTTACATGCACCTCCCATAGCTTCCCCTGTATCACTCTATTTTCCCGCACCTTGATAACTTCCCTTATATTGCAGTGTTTTCGAGCACCTCTCATAGTTTCCCCTATATCGCCTTGTTTTCATGCACCTCCCATAGCATTCCTATATCACTGTGTTTTCATGCACATCCCATAGCTTCCCCTGTATCACTCTGTGTTCCCGAACCTCTGATAACTTCCCGTACATCGCTGTGTTTTCGCACACCTCTCATACCTTCCCCTATATCGCTCTGTTTTCGCTCTCCCCCCATAACTTCCCCTATTTCGCCGTGTTTTCATGCCACTCTCATACATTCCCATACTTCGCCATGTTTTCGTACACCTCTCATGCCTCACCCTACATCGCCGTGTTTTTGCACACCTCTCATACTTTCCCCTATATCGCAGCGTTTTCGTGCACCTCTAATACATTCCGCTATCTCGCTATGTTTTCGTGCACCTCCCGCAGCTTCCCCTATATCGCTGTGTTTTTGCTCTCTCATACCTTACCCTATGTTGCTGTGTTTTAGCGCACCTCTGATACATTGCCCTGTATCGCCATGTTTTCGTGCACTCTCATAACTTCCCCTGTATCGCTGTGTCTTCGCACATCTCTCATAGCTTCTCCTATATCACTGTGTTTTCACGCACCTCTCATAGCTTCCCCTTTGTCGCTGTGTTTTCGCACACCTCTCATAGCTTCCTCTATATCGCGGTGTTTTCGTGCACCTCCCATTGCTTCCGCTATATTGCTGTATTTTCCCAAACCTCTCATAGCTTCTGCTATATCGGTGCGTTTTCGTGCACCTCCCATAGCTTCCCCTGTATCACTCTGTTTTCCCGCACCTTGATAACCTCCCCTATATTGCAGTGTTTTCGAGCACCTCCCATAGTTTCCCCTATATCGCCTTGTTTTCACGTACCTCCCATAGCATCCCTATATCACTGTGTTTTCATGCACCTCCCATAGCTTCCCCGTCTCACTCTGTGTTCCCGAACCTCTGATAACTTCCCCTACATCGCTGTGTTTTCGCACACCTCTCATACCTTCCCCTATATCGCTCTGTTTTCGCTCTGCCCCCATAACTTCCCCTATTTCGCTGTGTTTTCGTGCCACTCTCATACATTCCCATACTTCGCCGTGTTTTTGCGCACCTCTCATGCCTCACCCAACATCGCCGTGTATTTGCACACCTCTCATACTTTCCCCTATATCGCAGCATTTTCGTGCACCTCTAATACATTCCACTATCTCGCTGTGTTTTCGTGCACCTCCCGCAGCTTCCCCTATATCGCTGTGTTTTTGCTCTCTCATACCTTACCTTATGTTGCTGTGTTTTGCGCACCTCTGATACATTGCCCTGTATCGACATGTTTTTGCGCACTCTTATACCTTACCCTGTATCGCTGTGTCTTCGCACATCTCTCATAGCTTCTCCTATATCGCTGTGTTTTCGCGCACCTCTCATAGCTTCCCCTTTGTCGCTGTGTTTTCGCACACCTCTCATACCTTCCTCTATATCGCTGTGTTTTCGCTCACCTCCCATACCTTCCCTTATACCGCCGACATTTCACGCACCTCTCATAGCTTCCCTTATATTGCACTGTTTTCGCACACCTCCCATAGATTCCCCAATATTGCTGTATTTTCGTCCACCTCTCATACCTCCCCCTAAATCGCTGTATTTTCACGCACCTCTTATAGCTTCCCTGATATTGCAGTGTTTTTGAGCACCTCCCATAGCTTCCCCTACATTGCTGTGTTTTCGCGCACATCTCATATCTACCCCAATATCACCGTGTGTTCGTGCACCACTCATATCTTCCCCTATATTGCTGTGTTTTCCCTAACTTCTCATAGCTTCCCCTATATGGCTGGGTTTTCGGGCACCTCTCATAGTTTCCCCTATATCGCCGTGCTTTCATGCACCTCCCATAGTTTCCCCTGTATCACTGTGTTTTCCCGCACCTCTGATAACTTCCCCTACATCGCTGTGTTTTTGCACAGTTCTCATACCTTCCCTTATATCTCTCTGTTTTCACTCACCCCCATAACTTCCCCTATATTGTGGTGTTTTCGCGCACCTCCCATAGTTTCCGCTATATCGCTGTATTTTCCCAAATGTCTCATACCTTCCCCTATATGGCTGCGTTTTCATGCACCTCCCGCAGCTTCCCCTATATCGCTGTGTTTTTGCTCTCCCATACCTTCCCCTTGATCACTGTGTTTTTGCTCACCTCTCATCCATTCCCCTATATCGCTGTGTTTTCGCTCACCCCCATAACTTCCCCTATATTGCGGTGTTTTCGCGCACCTCTCATAGTTTCCCCTATATCGCCATGTTTTCACGCACTCCCATAGCTTCCCCTATATCAGTGTGTTTTCATGCACCTCCCATAGCTTCCCCTGTATCACTCTGTGTTCCCGAACCTCTGATAACTTCCCCTACATTGCTGTTTTCGCGCACCTCTCATACTTTTCCCTATATCGCTCTGTTTTCGCACACCTCTCATACTTTCCTCTATATCGCTCTGTTTTCGCTCTCCCCTCATAACTTCCCCTATTTCGCCGTGTTTTCGTGCCACTCTCATACATTCCCATACTTCGCCGTGTTTTCGCGCACCTCTCATGCCTCACCCTGCATCGCCGTGTTTTTGCACACTTCTCGTACTTTCCCCTATATTGCAGCATTTTTGCGCACCTCTAATACATTCCGCTATCTCGCTGTGTTTTCATGCACCTCCCGCAGCTTCCCGTTTATCGCTGTTTTTGCTCTCTCATACCTTCCCCTATGTCGCTGTGTTTTAGCGCACCTCTGATATATTGCCCTTCATCGCCGTGTTATCGCGCACTCTCATACCTTCCCCTGTATTGCTGTGTCTTCACACACCTCTCATAGCTTCTCCTATATCGCTGTGTTCTCGCGCACATCTCATAGCTTCTCCTATATCACTGTGTTCTCGCGCACCTCTCATAGCTTCTCCTATATGGCTGTGTTCTCACGCACCTCTCATTGCTTTGCCTATATCGCCGTGTGCTCGCGCAATTCCCATACCTTACACTTTTTAGCTGTGTTTTCACTCATATCTCATACCTTCCCCTATATCGCCATGTTTTCGCGCACTTCTCAAATCTTCACGTATATCGCCGTGTGTTCGCGCACCTCTCATAACTTCCCCTATATCACCATTTTTACGCGAACCTCTCATACATTTCTTTTTTTTCTGTTTTTTCGCTGATCTCTCAAAACTTCTCCTGTATCGCAGGGTTTTCCCGCACCTCTCATACATTCCCCTATATTGCCGTGTTTTCGTGCACCTCCCATAGCTTCTCCTATATCGCTGTGTTTTCGTGGACCTCTCATACCTTCCCCTATATGGCTGCGTTTTTGCGCTCATCTCATAGCTTCCCCTCTCTCGCTGTATTTTTGCGCACCTTGCTTACCTTCCCCTATATAGTTGTGTTCTTGCGCACCTCTAATACCTTCCACTATATCGCTATGTTTTTGTGCACCTCTCATAGCTTCTGCCAGATCACTGGCTTTTCGCGCACCTCTCATACCTTCATCTATATCGCCGTCTTTTTTCGCAGACCTCCCATAGCTTCCCCTAGGTCACTGTGCTTTTGCTCACCTCTCATCCATTCCCCTATATCGCAGTGTTTTTGCGCACCCGCCATAGCTTCCCCTATATCGCCATGTTTTTGCACACCTCTCATAACTTCCCCTATTTCGCTGTGTTTTCGTGCCCCTCTCATACCTTCCCATATTTTGCCATGTTTTCGCGCACCTTTCATACATTCCCCTATATGGCAGTGTTTTCGGGCACCTCTAATAGATTCCCCTATATCGCCGTGTTTTCGCGCACCTCTCATGTCTTCCCCTATATCGCTGTGTTTTAGCACACCTCTGATACAATGCTCTGTATCACCGTGTTCTTGCGCACGCTCATACCTACCCCTATATTGCCGTGTTTTTGCACGCCTCTCATGTTCCGCACATCACTGTGTTTTGACGCACCTACCATAGCTTTCCCTTTATCGCTGTGTTTTCGCGCACTTCTCATAGCTTCCCCTTTGTCGCTGTGTTTTCGTGCACCTCTTATAGCTTCCTCCATATCGCCGTGTTTTCGCGCATCTCTCACACCTTCCCCTATATCGCCGACATTACGCGCACCTCTCATAGCTTCCCTTATATTGCGCTGTTTTCGCGCACCTCCCATAGATTCCCCAATATCGCTGTGTTTTCGCGCAACTCTCATACCTTTCCCTAAATCGTTGTTTTTTCATGCACCTCTCATAGCTTCCCCCATATTGCAGTATTTTCACACACCTCCCACAGATTCCCCGATATCGCTGTGTTCTCGCGCACCTCCTATAGCTTCCCCTATATTGCAGTGATTTTGCGCACCTCCCACACCTTTCCCAAAATCGCTGTTTTTGCGCACCTCTTACAACTTCCAATATATCGCTCTGTTTTTACGCACCTCACATAGCTTCCCTGATATCGCCGTGTTTTCCCTCACCTCTCACACCTTCCCCTGTATCGCTGCTTTTTCGTGCACCTCTCATACATTCTCCTACATTGCCATATTTTCGTACACCTCTCATACCATCCCCTATATCGTCGTGTCTTCGCGAACCTCCCATACCTTCGGCTATATCGCTGTTTTCGCGCACCTTTCATAGATTCCCCTGTATTGCTTTGTTTTTGCACACCCCTCATGCCTTCTCCTTAACCGCTGTGTTTTCCCGCACTTCCCATAGCTTCCCCTACATCGCCGTGTTTTCACACACCTCTCATAGCTTCTCCTATGTCACCAAGGTGCATGAAAACACAACGATATAGGGGAATGTATGAGGGTTGCGCGAAAACACAGCGATGTCAGGGACGCTATGAGACGTGTGCAAAAACACGGCGATATAGGGGAAGCAATGAAAGGTGCGCGAAAAGACAGCGATGTACGGGAAGTTATGAGATGTGCAGGAAACCACAGCAATATAGGGGAAGCTATTAGAGGTGCGTGAAATCACAGCGATACAGGGGAATGTTTCAGAGGTGCGAGAAAACACAGCGATGTAGGGGAAGTAATGAGAGGTGCGCAAAAACACAGCGATGTAGGGGAAGGTATGAGAGGGGCGTGAAAACACAGCGATATAGGGAAGGTATGAGAGGTGCGCGAAAACACAGCAATGTAGGGGCAGCTATGGGAGGTGCACGAAAACAAGGCGATGTAGGGGAAGGGATGAGAGGCGCGCGAAAACACAGCGATACAGGGGAATGTATCAGGGGTGCAAGAAAACAGAGCTATATAGGCGAAGTTATGAGGGGAGCGAAAACACGGCGATATAGGGGAAGCTATGAGAGGTAAGCAAAAACACAGCGATAAAGGTGAAGCTATGGCAGGGCGCGAAAGGACAGCGATATAGGGGAAGGTATGAGAGGTGCGCGAAATCACAGCGATGTAGCGGAAGCTATGGGAGGTGCGTGAAAACACGACGATATAGGGGAAATTATGAGAGGTGTGCGAAAACACGGAGATCTAGAGGAAAGTATGAGAGGTGCGCGAAAACATGGCGATACAGTATCAGAGGTGCAAGAAAACACACCAATTTAGGGGAAGTTATGAGAGTAGCGAAAGCACAGCGATGTAGGGGGAAGGTATGAGAGGTGCCTCGCCTCGAGCCTCGAGCCACTTGCCATACTTCACCTCTCGTTTCCCGGCCGCTTCGGATTGTGTGTTTAAGTTTGCTCCAGTCCCGAGATTTACCTGTGGAACTCAGTCTCTCCGTGTCAAGGTAAATTTTCTAACTTCCAATTCAGTTCCGATGGTGACCTCTGAATCTCAGTCTCTCCGTGTCAAGTATTCTAAGTTTAACTTCAGCACCGAGGTTTACCTGTGTAATTCCGTCTCTCCGTGCCAAGAGAGGTTTTGCCTGCCGCTTTCCTTTCTACGCTCCGTGTCAGGATAGTTCTGCTTACCTTCTGCTTCCCTGAACACAGTTCCTGTTTGCCGTTAACGTTCACAGCCTCGTCTACTTCCTAATTTAATCTCCGGGCCTCGTTCCTTGCAACACAAGACTAAATCTGCGCGCATCTCAATAATCCACGTGAGCCACCAGAATCTGTGTGCATTCCTGCATTTTATGACAAACCTCTAAAGCTACTCAATCCCCAAATCAATGCGCACCCTGATGTGCGAGAACGCAGCCCTAAATCAGTGTGCACCCCCAAATCATGTTCACCCCAAAACTCCGTGCGCACGTATATTCACAGCCACTTCCCTAAATCTGTGTTTTGCGCAATTTGGTGCGCACCCCAACCCCGCTGACACACCCGCAGGCATAACAGATTTTTTTCAGAGCAACATTCATTTCAAACCGTTCAGAAAATCGTTGTCTCGGGAATAAAAATAATCATTGTAAATTCTTTGCAAATCTTGGTGTAACTTCAAGCCCGTATTGAATCCAAACGCACATGCGATTATCTTCGAGCATAAACCGTGTCAAACAGTTCAGAAAATGGCTGCTTCGACAAGTCAGGAAGTAGACGAGGCTGTGAGCGTTAAAGGCAAACAGGAAGGTGTTCGTATGCAAATTTTGAGTAGCAATCTCCAATGTAAAAGCACAATACGAACAAATCTGAAAAAAAAACATGAAGTGCCTATAATCCCTAAAAATGAAACAAACTTGAGATTCGTCACTATTGAAAACCCACAGACACACCCAAATCCGGGAACAACACCAAACCCTCTCACACCCACATTAGAGTATGCCAAAGAAAGAATCATTTAAAAACATTCAAAAAATATCTGTCTGCACAAGTTTAAAGTGGTGAGGCGAGGTATGGCTAGTGGCGAGTATTGGCTAGAGGCTAGAGGCTAGGGTCGAGGCTTGGCTAGAGACCAGAAGCGAGGCTTGGCTAGAGGCGAGAAGCTACAGACGAATTCTGGCTAGAGGCTAGAGGCGAGGCACCTCTCATACCTTCCCCTATATCGCCGAGATTTCACGCACCTCTCATAGCTTCCCTTATATTGCGCTGTTATCGCGCACCTCACATAAATTCCCCTATATCGCTGTGTTCTCTGGTACCTCACATGCCTTCCCCTATATCGCTCTGTTTTCGTGCGCCTCCCATAGCTTCCCATATATCGCTGTATTTTCGCACACCTCTCATAGCTTCCCCTATATCGATGTGTTTTCGTGCACCTCTCATACCTTCCCCTATATCGATGTGTTTTCGTTCACCTCTCATAGCTTCTTCCAGATCACTGTCTATTCGCGGACCTCTCATACCTTCCCCTATATCGCCGAGATTTCACGCACCTCTCATAGCTTCCCTTATATTGTGCTGTTATCGCGCACCTCACATAAATTCCCCTATATCGCTGTGTTCTCTGGTACCTCACATGCCTTCCCCTATATCGCTCTGTTTTCGTGCACCTCCCATAGCTTCCCATATATCGCTGTATTTTCGCACACCTCTCATAGCTTCCCCTATATCGCTGTGTTTTTGCGCACCTTGCATAGATTCCCCTATGTCGCTGTGATCTTGTGCACCTCTCATCAATTCCCCTATATCGCTCTGTTTTTGTGCACCTCCCAGAGATTCCCATATATCGCTGTGTTTTTGCGCACCCCTCATGCCTTCCACTATATTGCTGTTTTCGCGCACCTCTCGTAGCTTCCCCTATATCGATGTGTATTCATGCACCTCTCATAATTTCCTCTATATCGCTCTGTTTTTGTGCACCTCCCAGAGATTCCCATATACCGCTGTTTTTTCGGGCACCTCCGATCGCTTCCCCTATATCGCTGTGTTTTTGCTCACCGCTCATAGATTTGCCTATATCGCTGTGTTTTCGTGCATCTCCCATAGCTTCCCCTATATCACTGTGTTTTCACGCACCTCTCGTCGCTTCCCCTGTATCACTGTGATTTTGCGCCCCTCCCATAGCTTCCGCTATATTGCCCTGTTTTTGCGCACCTCTCATAGCTTCCCCTATATCGCTGTGTTCCCGGGCACCTCCTATAGCTTCCCTTATATTGTGATGTTTTCGTGCACCTCTCATAGCTTCCCTAATATTGCCGTGTTTCCGCGCACCTCGCATACCTTCCCCTACATCGCAGTGTTTTTGCACACCTCTCATAGCTTCCCTAATATCGCAGTGTTTTCGCACACATCTCATACCTTCCCCTTTATCGCTGCATTTTCACGCACCTCCCATACATTCCCCTATATTGCCATGTTTTCGTGCACCTCCAATACCTTCCCCTCTATGGCTGTGTTTTCCCGCTGCTCTCATGCCTTCCCTTTCTCGTGGTGTTTTCATGCACCTCGCTTAACTTCCCCCATATCGTTGTGATTTCGCACACCTCTCATACCTTCCACTATATTGCTGTGTTTTCGCGCTCCTCTCGTAGCTTCCCCTATATCGCTGTGTTTTCCCAAACCTCTCATAGCTTCCGCTATATCGCTATGTTTTCATGCACATCCCATAGCTTCCCCTGTATCACTCTGTTTTCCCGCACCTCTCATACTTTCCCCTATATCGCAGGGTTTTCACGCACCTCTAAAACATTCCGTTATCTCGCTGTGCTTTCATGCACCTCCCGCAGCTTCCCCTATATCGCTGTGTTTTTGCTTTCTCATACCTTCCCCTATGTCGCTGTGTTTTAGCGCACCTCTGATACATTGCCCTATATCGCCGTGTATTCGCGCACTCTCATACCTTCCCCTGTATCACTGCGTCTTCGCACACCTCTCATAGCTTCCCCTATATCGCTGTGTTTTCGTGCACCTCTCATAGCTTCTCCTACATTGCTGTGGTTTCGCACACCTCTCAAAGCTTCCTCAATATTGCTGTGTTTTCGCGCACCTCTCATACCTTCCCTTATATCGCCGACATTTTGCGCACCTCTCATAGCTTCCCTTATATTGCACTGTTTTCGCGCACCTCCCATAGATTCCCCGATATCGCTGTGTTTTCACGCACCTCTCATACCTTCCCCTAAATTGCTTTTTTTTTCACGCACCTCTTATAGCTTTCCCTATATTGCAGTGTTTTTGAGCACCTCCCCAAGCTTTCCCTACATCGCTGTGTTTTCGCGCACTTCTCATATCTTCCCCAATATCGTCGTGTTTTCTTGCACATCTCATACCTTCCCCTATATCGCTGTGTTTTCCCAAACCTCTCATAGCTTCCCCTATATGGTTGCATTTTCGGGCACCTCTCATAGTTTCCCCTATATCGCCGTGTTTTCATGCACCTCCCATAGCTTCCCCTGTATCACTGTGCTTTCCTGCACCGCTGATAACTTCCCCTACATCGCTGTGTTTTTGCCCATCTTTCATCTATTCCCATATATCGCTGTGTTTTTGCGCACCTCCCATAACTTCCCCTATATTTCAGTGTTTTCGTGCACCTCCCATAGCTTCCGCTATATTGCTGTATATTCCCAAACCTCTCATAGCTTCCGCTATATCGGTGCGTTTTCGTGCACCTCCCATAGCTTCCCCTGTATCGCCTTGTTTTCACGCACCTGCCATAGCATCCCTATATCGCTGTGTTTTCATGCACCTCCCATAGCTTCCCCTGTATCACTCTGTGTTCCCGAACCTCTGATAACTTCCCGTATATCGCTCTGTTTTCGCTCTCCCCTCATAACTTCCCCTATTTCGCTGTGTTTTTGTGCCACTCTCATACATTCCCATACTTCTCCGTGTTCTCGCGCGCCTCTCATGCCTCACCCAACATCGCCGTGTTTTTGCACACCTCTCATACTTTCCCCTATATCGCAGCGTTTTCGCGCACCTCTAATACATTCCGCTATCTCGCTGTGTTTTCGTGCACCTCCCGCAGCTTCCCCTATATCGCTGTTTTGCTCTCTTATGCCTTCCCCTATGTCGCTGTGTTTTAGTGCACCTCTGATACATTGCCCTGTATCGCCATGTTTTCGCGCACTCTCATACTTTCCCCTGTATCGCTGTGTCTTCGCACATCTCTCATAGCTTCTCCTATATCGCTGTGTTTTCACGCACCTTTCATAGCTTCCTCTATATCGCTGTGTTTTCTCGCACCTCTTATATCTTCCCCTATATCACTCTGTTTTCACACACCTCCCATAGCTTCCCATATATCGTTGTATTTTCGCTTCCCTATCATAACTTGCCCTATCTCGCCGTTTTTTCGCGCACCTCCTATAGCTGCCCCTATATCGTCGTGTTTTCATCCACCTCTCATACCATCCCCTATACAGCCGTGTCTTCGCGCACGTCCCATAACTTCCACTAGATAGCTGTATTCGTGCACATCTCATGGCTTCCCCTAAATCTCTGTGTTTTCACGCACCTCGCAAAGCTTCCCCAAATTCGCTGTGTTCTCGCGCACCTCTCATACCTTCTCCTATTTTGCCATGTTTTCCGCACCTCCCATAGCTTCCCCTATATCGCTGTGTTTTCTCACACCTCTCATACTTTTCCCTATATCACTCTGTTCTCATCCACATCCCATAGCTTAACATATACTGCTGTGTTTTTGCACAGCTCTCATACTTTTCCCTATATCTCTGTGTTTTCGCGCACCTCTCATACCTTCCAGTATATGGCTGTGTTTTCGCGCACCTCTCATACCTTCCCCTTTTTAGCTGAGTGTTCGCTCATCTCTCATACCTTCTCCTATATCGCTGTGTTTTCGTGCACCTCCCATAGCTTCCCCATATTGGTGTATTGATGCACCTATCATACCTTCCCCTATATCACTATCTTTTCACGCACCTCTCATACTGTTCCCTATACCGCTGCGCCTCCCATAGCTTCCCCTGTATCACTGTGTTTTCCTGCACCTCTGATAACTTCCCCTACATCGCTGTGTTTTTGCGCACCTCTCATCTATTCCCATATATCGCTGTGTTTTCGCGCACCTCCCATAACTTCCCTTATATTGCGGTGTTTTCGTGCACCTCCCATAGCTTCTGCTATATTGCTGTATTTTCCCAAACCTCTCATAGCTTCCGCTATATCGTTGCATTTTCGTGCACCTCCCATAGCTTCCCCTGTATCGCCTTGTTTTCACACACCTCCCATAGCATCCCTATATCGTGTTTACATGCACCTCCCATAGCTTCCCCTGTATCACTCTATTTTCCCGCACCTTGATAACTTCCCTTATATTGCAGTGTTTTCGAGCACCTCTCATAGTTTCCCCTATATCGCCTTGTTTTCATGCACCTCCCATAGCATTCCTATATCACTGTGTTTTCATGCACATCCCATAGCTTCCCCTGTATCACTCTGTGTTCCCGAACCTCTGATAACTTCCGTACATCGCTGTGTTTTCGCACACCTCTCATACCTTCCCCTATATCGCTCTGTTTTCGCTCTCCCCCCATAACTTCCCCTATTTCGCCGTGTTTTCATGCCACTCTCATACATTCCCATACTTCGCCATGTTTTCGTACACCTCTCATGCCTCACCCTACATCGCCGTGTTTTTGCACACCTCTCATACTTTCCCCTATATCGCAGCGTTTTCGTGCACCTCTAATACATTCCGCTATCTCGCTATGTTTTCGTGCACCTCCCGCAGCTTCCCCTATATCGCTGTGTTTTTGCTCTCTCATACCTTACCCTATGTTGCTGTGTTTTAGCGCACCTCTGATACATTGCCCTGTATCGCCATGTTTTTGTGCACTCTCATAACTTCCCCTGTATCGCTGTGTCTTCGCACATCTCTCATAGCTTCTCCTATATCACTGTGTTTTCACGCACCTCTCATAGCTTCCCCTTTGTCGCTGTGTTTTCGCACACCTCTCATAGTTTCCTCTATATCGCGGTGTTTTTGCGCACCTCCCATAGGTTCCGCTATATTGCTGTGTTTTCCCAACCCTCTCATAGCTTCCGCTATATCGGTGCGTTTTCGTGCACCTCCCATAGCTTCCCCTGCATCACTCTGTTTTCCCGCACCTTGATAACTTCTCCTATATTGCAGTGTTTTCGAGCACCTCCCATAGTTTCCCCTATATCGCCTTTGTTTTCACGCACCTCCCATAGCATCCCTATATCACTGTGTTTTCATGCACCTCCCATAGTTTCCCCTGTATCACTCTGTGTTCCCGAACCTCTGATAACTTCCCCTACATCACTGTGTTTTCGCACACCTCTCATACCTTCCCCTATATCGCTCTGTTTTCGCTCTCCCCCCATAACTTCCCCTATTTCGCCGTGTTTTCATGCCACTCTCATACATTCCCATACTTCGCCTTGTTTTCGCGCGTCTCTCATGCCTCACCCTACATCGCCGTGTTTTTGCACACCTCTCATACTTTCCCCTATATCGCAGCGTTTTCGTGCACCTCTAATACATTCCGCTATCTCGCTATGTTTTCATGCACCTCCCGCAGCTTCCCCTATATCGCTGTGTTTTTGCTCTCTCATACCTTACCCTATGTTGCTGTGTTTTAGCGCACCTCTGATACATTGCCCTGTATCGCCATGTTTTTGTGCACTCTCATAACTTCCCCTGTATCGCTGTGTCTTCGCACATCTCTCATAGCTTCTCCTATATCACTGTGTTTTCACGCACCTCTCATAGCTTCCCCTTTGTCGCTGTGTTTTCGCACACCTCTCATAGTTTCCTCTATATCGCGGTGTTTTTGCGCACCTCCCATAGGTTCCGCTATATTGCTGTGTTTTCCCAACCCTCTCATAGCTTCCGCTATATCGGTGCGTTTTCGTGCACCTCCCATAGCTTCCCCTGCATCACTCTGTTTTCCCGCACCTTGATAACTTCTCCTATATTGCAGTGTTTTCGAGCACCTCCCATAGTTTCCCCTATATCGCCTTTGTTTTCACGCACCTCCCATAGCATCCCTATATCACTGTGTTTTCATGCACCTCCCATAGTTTCCCCTGTATCACTCTGTGTTCCCGAACCTCTGATAACTTCCCCTACATCACTGTGTTTTCGCACACCTCTCATACCTTCCCCTATATCGCTCTGTTTTCGCTCTCCCCCCATAACTTCCCCTATTTCGCCGTGTTTTCATGCCACTCTCATACATTCCCATACTTCGCCTTGTTTTCGCGCGTCTCTCATGCCTCACCCTACATCGCCGTGGTTTTGCACACCTCTCATACTTTCCCCTATATCGCAGCGTTTTCGCGCACCTCTAATACATTCCGTTATCTCGCTGTGTTTTCGTGCACCTCCCGCAGCTTCCCCTATATCGCTGTGTTTTTGCTCTCTCATACCTTACCCTATGTCGCTGTGTTTTAGCACACCACTGATACATTGCCCTGTATCGTCATGTTTTCGAGCACTCTTATACCTTACCCTGTATCGCTGTGTCTTCGCACATCTCTCATAGCTTCTCCTATATCGCTGTGTTTTCGCACACCTCTCATAGCTTCCCCTTTGTCGCTGTGTTTTCGTGCACCTCTCATAGCTTCCTCTATATCGCGGTGTTTTTGCTCTCTCATACCTTACCCTATGTCGCTGTGTTATAGCACACCTCTGATACATTGCCCTGTATCGACATGTTTTCGCGCACTCTCATACTTTCCCCTGTATTGCTCTGTGTTCGCACATCTCTCATAGCTTCTCCTATATCGCTGTGTTTTCACACACCCCTCATAGCTTTCCCTTTGTCACTGTGTTTTCGCACACCTCTCATAGCTTCCTCTATATCGCTGTGTGTTCGCTCACCTCTCATAACTTCCCTTATATCCCGACATTTCACGCACCTCTCATAGCTTCCCTTATATGGCACTGTTTTCGCACACCTCCCATAGATTCCCTGTTATCGCTGTGTTTTCGCACACCTCTCATACCTCCTCCTAAATCGCTGTATTTTCACGCACCTCTTATAGCTTCCCCTATATTGCAGTGTTTTTGAGCACCTCCCATAGCTTCCCCTACATTGCTGTGTTTTCACGCATATCTCATATCCTCCCCAATATCACCGTGTGTTCGTGCACCTCTCATCCCTTCCCCTATATCGCTGTGTTTTCCCTAACTTCTCATAGCTTCCCCTATATGGCTGCGTTTTCGGGCACCTCTCATAGTTTCCACTATATCGCCGTATTTTCGTGCACCTCCCATAGCTTCCGCTATATTGCTGTATATTCCCAAACCTCTCATAGCTTCCGCTATATCGGTGCGTTTTCGTGCACCTCCCATAGCTTCCCCTGTATCACTCTGTATTCCCGAACCTCTGATAACTTCCCCTACATCGCTGTGTTTTCGCACACCTCTCATACTTTCCCCTATATCGCTCTGTTTTCGCTCTGCCCTCATAACTTCCCCTATTTCGCCGTGTTTTTGTGCCACTCTCATACATTCCCATACTTCTCCGTGTTCTCGCGCGCCTCTCATGCCTCACCCAACATCGCCGTGTTTTTGCACACCTCTCATACTTTCCCCTATATCGCAGCGTTTTCGCGCACCTCTAATACATTCCGCTATCTCGCTGTGTTTTCGTGCACCTCCCGCAGCTTCCCCTATATCGCTGTGTTTTTGCTCTCTCATACCTTACCCTATGTCGCTGTGTTTTAGTGCACCTCTGATACATTGCCCTGTATCGCCATGTTTTCGCGCACTCTCATACTTTCCCCTGTATCGCTGTGTCTTCGCACATCTCTCATAGCTTCTCCTATATCGCTGTGTTTTCACGCACCTTTCATAGCTTCCTCTATATCGCGGTGTTTTTGCGCACCTCCCATAGCTTCCGCTATATTGCTGTGTTTTCCCAACCCTCTCATAGCTTCCGCTATATCGGTGCATTTTCGTGCACCTCCCATAGCTTCCCCTGCATCACTCTGTTTTCCCGCACCTTGATAACTTCTCCTATATTGCAGTGTTTTCGAGCACCTCCCATAGTTTCCCCTATATCGCCTTTGTTTTCACGCACCTCCCATAGCATCCCTATATCACTGTGTTTTCATGCACCTCCCATAGTTTCCCCTGTATCACTCTGTGTTCCCGAACCTCTGATAACTTCCCCTACATCGCTGTGTTTTCGTACACCTCTCATACTTTCCCCTATATCGCTCTGTTTTCGCTCTCCCCCCATAACTTCCCCTATTTCGCCATGTTTTTGTGCCACTCTCGTACATTCCCATACTTCACCTTGTTTTCGCGCGTCTCTCATGCCTCACCCTACATCGCCGTGGTTTTGCACACCTCTCATACTTTCCCCTATATCGCAGCGTTTTCGCGCACCTCTAATACATTCCGTTATCTCGCTGTGTTTTCGTGCACCTCCCGCAGCTTCCCCTATATCGCTGTGTTTTTGCCCTCTCATACCTTCCCCTATGTTGCTGTGTTATAGCACACCACTGATACATTGCCCTGTATCGACATGTTTTCGCGCACTCTCATACTTTCCCCTGTATTGCTGTGTGTTCGCACATCTCTCATAGCTTCTCCTATATCGCTGTGTTTTCACACACCCCTCATAGCTTTCCCTTTGTCGCTGTGTTTTCGCACACCTCTCATAGCTTCCTCTATATCGCTGTGTGTTCGCTCACCTCTCATAACTTCCCTTATATCCCGACATTTCACGCACCTCTCATAGCTTCCCTTATATGGCACTGTTTTCGCACACCTCCCATAGATTCCCTGATATCGCTGTGTTTTCGCACACCTCTCATACCTCCTCCTAAATCGCTGTATTTTCACGCACCTCTTATAGCTTCCCCTATATTGCAGTGTTTTTGAGCACCTCCCATAGCTTCCCCTACATTGCTGTGTTTTCACGCATATCTCATATCCTCCCCAATATCACCGTGTGTTCGTGCACCTCTCATACCTTCCCCTATATCGCTGTGTTTTCCCTAACTTCTCATAGCTTCCCCTATATGGCTGCGTTTTCGGGCACCTCTCATAGTTTCCACTATATCGCCGTATTTTCATGCACCTCCCATGGCTTCCCCTGTATCACTGTGTTTTCCTGCACCTCTGATAACTTCCCCTACATCGCTGTGTTTACGCACACCTCTCATACCTTCTCTTATATCGCTCTGTTTTCACTCACACCCATAACTTCCCCTATATTGTGGTGTTTTCGTGCACCTCCCATAGCTTCCGCTATATCGCTGCATTTTCGTGCACCTCCCGCAGTTTCCCCTATATCTGATATAGTCCACTATAGTGCTGTGTTTTCGCACACCATCCCTACCTTCCAAAATATGGCTGTATTTTCCCGCACCTCTCATACGTTCCCCTGTATCACTGTGTTTTCGCACACCTCCCATAGCTTCCCGTATATCGCTGTGTTTTCATGCACCTCCCATAACTTCCCATATATCACTGTGTTTTCGCACACCATCCATTCGTTCCCAAATATCATTGTGTTTCCGCGCACCTCCCATAACTTCCCCAATATGGCTGAGTTTTCGCGCATTTCTCATACCTTCCCCATATCGCTGTGTTTTCGCACACCTCCCATAGCTTCCCATATATTGCTGTGTTTTTGCGCAGCTCTCATAGCTTCCCCATATCGCTGTGTTTTCCAACACCTCCGATAGCTTCCCCAATATCACTGTGTTTTCGCGCATCTCTCATACCTTCCCCTTTATCGCTGTGTTTTCGTGCACCTCCCATAGTTTCCGCAATAATGCTGTGTTTTCGCACACCTCTCATACCTTCCCCAGTATTGGCGTGTTTTCGCGCATTTCTGATAGTTTCCCCAATATCACTGTGTTTTCATGCACCTCTCATACCTGCCCCTATATCCCTGTCTTCTCACACACCTCTCATACCTTCCCCTATATCGCTCTTTTTGCTCACCTCTCATGCCTTCCCCTTAATCGCTGTGTTTTCTCGCACCTCCCATAGCTTCCCCTATATCGCCATGTTTTCACGCACCTCTCATACCTTCCCCTATATTGCCCTGTTTTCGCGAACCTCCCATAGCTTCCCTTATATCGCCGTGTTTTCCTGCACCTCCCATACCTTTCCCTACATTGCTGTGATTTTGCGTTCTTATCCTAACTTCCCATATTTCACCGTGTTTTCGCGCACCTCTCATATATTCTCCTACATCGCTGTGTTTTCGCGCACCTCCCACAGCTTCCCCTACATGCCGTGCTTTCACACACCTCTCATAGCTTCCCCTATGTCGCCGAGGTGCATGAAAACATCGCAATATAGGGGAATCTAAGGGAGGAGCGCAAAAACACGGCGATATAGGGGAAGCAATGAGAGGTGCGCGAAAAGACAGCGATGTACGGGAAGTTATGAGATGTGCGGGAAATCACAGCAATGTAGGGGAAGCTATGAGAGGTGCGCGAAAACCCGGCGATACCGGGGAATGTATCAGAGATGCGAGAAAACACAACGATGTAGGGGAAGTAATGAGAGGCGCGAAAACAGCGATATAGGTAAAGACATGAGAGATGCACGAAAACACGGCGATTTTGGGGAAGCTATGAGAGTTGAGCAAATATACGGCGATATAGGGGACTTTATGAGACGTGCATGAAAACACGGTGAAATCGGGGAAGCCATGAGAGGTGCGCGAAAACACAGCGATATATGGGAAGGTATAAGAGGTGCCTGAAAACACGGCGATATAGGGGAAGTTATGAGAGGTGTGTGAAAACACAGCGATGTAGGGGCAGCTAAGGAGGTGCACGAAAACAGGGCGGTATAGGGGAAGGGATGAGAGGTGCGTGAAAACACAGCAATACAGGGGAATGTATCAGGGGTGCAAGAAAACACAGCGATATTGGGGAAGTTATGAGAGTAGCGAAAACACAGCCATATAGGTGAAGACATGAGAGGTGCGCGAAAACACGGCGATATGTGGGAAAGTATGAGAGGTGCGCGAAAACACGGCGATATAGGGGAATGTATCAGAGGTGCGAGAAAACACACCGATTTAGGGGAAGTTATGAGAGTAGCGAAAGCACAGCGATGTAGGGGAATGTATCAGAGGTGCGAGAAAACACACCGATTTAGGGGAAGTTATGAGAGTAGCGAAAGCACAGCGATGTAGGGGGAAGGTATGAGAGGTGCCTCGCCTGTCGCCTCGAGCCTCTTACCATACTTCACCTCTCGTTTCCCGGCCCTTCGGATTGTGTGTTTAAGTTTGCTCCAGTCCCGAGATTTACCTGTGGAACTCAGTCTCTCCGTGTCAAGGTAAGTTTTCCAACTTCCAATTCAGTTCCGATGGTGACCTCTGAAACTCAGTCTCTCCGTGTCAAGGGAAGTTTTCCAACTTCCAATTCAGTTCCGATGGTGACGTCTGAAACTCAGTCTCTCCGTGTCGGGGTAAGTTTTCCAACTTCCAATTCAGTTCCGTTGGTGACCTCTGAAACTCAGTCTCTCCGTGTCAAGTATTCTAAGTTTTACTTCAGCACCGAGGTTTACCTGTTTAATTCCGTCTCTCCGTGCCGAGAGGTTTTGTCTGCCACTTTCCTTTCTACGCTCCATGTCAGGATAGTTCTGCTTACTTTCTGCTTCCCTGAGCACCTTTCTGTTTGCCGTTAACGCTCACAGCCTCGTCTACTTCCTAACTTAATCTCCGGGCCTCGTTCCTTGCAACACAACGACTAACTCTGCTCGCATCTCAATAATCCACGTGAGCCACCAGAATCCGTGTGCATTCCTGCATTTTATGACAAACCTCTAAAGCTACTCAATCCCCAAATCAATGCGCACCCTCATGTGCGACAACGCAGCCCTAAATAAGCGCGCACGCCCAAATCATGTTCACCCCAAAACTCCGTGCGCACGCATATTCACAACCAATGGTTGTCTCGGGAAGAAAAATAATCATTGTAAATTCTTTGCAAATCTTGGTGTAACTTCAAACCCGTATTGAATCCGAATGCACATGCGATTATCTTCGAGCATAAACCGTGTCAAACAGTTCGGAAAGTGGCTGCCTCGACATTAAAAAACGCAGCATGAGGGTGCGCACTGATTTGGGGATTGAGTAGCTTTAGGGGTTTGTCATAAAATGCAGGGGTGCACACAGCTTCTGGTGGCTCATGTGGGTTATTGAGATGCGCGCAGATTTAGTCCTTGTGTTGCAAGGAACGAGGTCCGGAGATGAAGTCAGGAAGTAGACGAGGCTGTGAGCGTTAAAGGCAAACAGGAAGGTGTTCGCATGCAAATTTTGAGTAGCAACCTCCAATTTAAAAACACAATACGAACAAATCTGAAAAAAAAAACATAAAGTGCCTATAATCCCTAAAAATGAAACAAACTTGAGATTCGTCACTATTGAAAACCCACAGACACACCCAAATCCGGGAACAACACCAAACCCTCTGACACCCGCATTGGAGTATGTCAAAGAAAGAATCATTTAAAAACGTTCAAAAAATATCTCTCTGCACAAGTTTAAATTGGCGAGCCGAGGTATCGCTAGAGGCGAGAGGCTAGAGGCGAGTATTGGCTAAAGGCTTGGAGGCTTGGCTAGAGACTAGAAGCAAGGCTTGGATAGAGGCGAGAAGCTACAGACGAGTTCTGGCTACAGGCTAGAGGCGAGGCACCTCTCATACCCTCCCCTATATCGCCGAGATTTCACGCACCTCTCATAGCTTCCCTTATATTGCGCTGTTATCGCGCACCTCATATAAATTCCCCTATATCGCTGTGTTCTCTGGTACCTCACATGCCTTCCCCTATATCGCTCTGTTTTCGTGCGCCTCCCATAGCTTCCCATATATCGCTGTATTTTCGCACACCTCTCATAGCTTCCCCTATATCTCTGTGTTTTTGCGCACCTTGCATAGATTCCCCTATGTCGCTGTGATCTTGTGCACCTCTCATCAATTCCCCTATATCGCTCTGTTTTCGTGCGCCTCCCATAGCTTCCCATATATCGCTGTGTTTTCGCACACCTCTCATACCTTCCACTACATCGCTGTGTTTTCGCACACCTCTCATAGCTTCCCCTATATCGATGTGTTTTCATGCACCTCTCATAGCTTCCTCCAGATCACTGTCTATTCGCGGACCTCTCATACCTTCCCCTAGATTGCCGTGTTTTAGCGCCCCACTCATAACTTCCCCTACATCGCAGTGTTTTAGCGCACCTCTAATAACTTCCCCTATATCACCCTGTTTTCATGCGCCTCGCATAGCTTCCCATATATTGCAGTGTTTTCACGCACCTCTCATAGCTTCCCTTATATTGCGCTGTTTTCGCGCACCTCACATAAATTCCCCTATATCGCTGTGTTCTCTGGTACCTTTCATGCCTTCCCCTATATCGCTCTGTTTTCGTGCGCCTCCCATAGCTTCCCATATATCGCTGTGTTTTCGCACACCTCTCATAGCTTCCCCTATATCGATGTGTTTTCGTGCACCTCTCATACCTTCCCCTATATCGATGTGTTTTCGTGCACCTCTCATAGCTTCTTCCAGATCACTGTCTATTCGCGGACCTCTCATACCTTCCCCTATATCGCCGTGTTTTCGCGCACTTCGCATAGCTTCCCCTGCATCGCTGTGTTTTCGCGCACTTCTCATACCTTCTCCTATATAGCCGTGTTTTCACGCACCTCCCTTCAGTTCCCCTATATCGCTGTGTTCTCTGGTACCTCTCATGCCTTCCCCTGTATCGCTCTGTTTTCGTGCACCTCCCATGGCTTCCCATATATCGCTCTGTTTTCGCGCACCTCTCATAGCTTCCCCTATATCGCTGTGTTTTCGAGCGCCTCCCATAGCTTCCGATATATCGCTGTGTTTTCGCACACCTCTCATAGATTCCACTATATCGATGTGTTTTCACGCACCTCTCGTAGCTTCCTCTATATCGATGTGTTTTCACGCACCTCTCATACATCCGCTATATCGTCGTGTTTTCACGAACCTCCCATAGCTTCCCATATATCACAGTGCTTTCACGCATCTCTCATAGCTTCCCCTATATCACCGTCTTTTCGTGCACTTCGCATAGCTTCCCCTGCACCCCCGTGCTTTCGCGCACCTCCCATCAGTTCCCCTATATCGCTGTGTTCTCTGGTACCTCTCAGGCCTTCCCCTATATCGCTCTGTTTTCATGCGCCTCCCATAGCTTCCCATATATCGCTCTGTTTTTGCACACATCTCATACCTTCTCCTATATCGCCGTGTTTTCACGCAACTCCCATAGCTTCCCCTATATCACTGTTTTCCCGCACCTCTCATTCCTTCCCCTATATCGCTCTGTTTTCGTGCACCTCCCATAGCTTCCCATATATCGCTGTGTTTTCGCTCACCTCTTATACCTTCCCCTATATTGTCGAGTTTTCGCACACCTCTCATAACTTCCCCTATATAGCTGTATTTTCGCTCACCTCTCATAACTTCCCCTATATAGCTGTATTTTCGCTCACCTCTCATAACTTCCCCTATACAGCTGTATTTTCGCTCACCTCTCATAACTTCCCCTATATTGCTGTGTTTTCGTGCACCTCTCTTAACTTCAATGATATCGCTTTTTTAGCGCACTTCCCATACCTTCCCCTATATTGCTGTGTTTTTGCGCACATCTCATACCTTCTGCTGTGTTGATGTGTTTTCGCCCACCTCTCATTGCTTCCCCTATATTGCTGTGTTTTCGTGCACCTCTCATTGCTTCCCCTATATTGCTGTGTTTTTGTGCACCTCCCATAGCTTCCCCTCTATCGCTGTTTTTGCTTCCCTCTCATACCTTTACATAAATCACTGTGTTTTCGCACACCTCTCATAGATTTCCCTATATCTCTGTGTTTTCACGCACCCCTCATACCTTCCACTATATTGCTGTTTTTTCGCGCACCTCTCGTAGCTTCCGCTATATCGATGTGTTTTCTCACACCTCTCATACCATCCCCAATATCGCTGTGTTTTCATGCACATCCCATAGCTTCCCCTAAATCGCTGTGTTTTTGCACACCTTGCATAGCTTCCCATGCATCGTTGTGTTTTCGCATGGTTCTCATACCTTCCCCTATATCACTCTGTTTTTGGTCGCTTCCCATAGCTTCCCCTATATTGCTGTGTTTTCAGCACCTCTGATACATTGCCCTGTATCGCGGTGTTTTCGTGCACCTCTCAAAGTTTCCCCTATATAGCCATGTTTTCACGCACCTCCCACGGCTTTCCCTATATCACTGTGTTTTCATGCACCTCTCATACCTTCCCCCAGATCACTGTCTTTTCGCGCATCTCTCATACCTTCACCTATATCGCTGTGTTTACGCAGACCTCCCATACTTTCCCCTTGATCACTGTGTTTTTGCTCACCTCTCATCCATTCCCCTTCATCCGCTGTGTTTTCGCGCACCTCCCATAACTTCCCCTATATCGCGGTGTTTTCACGCACTTCCCTTAGCTTCCGCAATATCGCTGTATTTTCCCAAACCTCTCATAGCTTCCCCTGTATCACTCTGTTTTCCCGCACCTTGATAACTTCCCCTATATCGCGGTGTTTTCGTGCACCTCTCATAGTTTCCCCTATATCGCCTTGTTTTCACGCACCTCCCATAGCATCCCTATATCACTGTGTTTTCATGCACCTCCCATAGCTTCTCCTGTATCACTCTGTGTTCCCGATCCTCTGATAACTTCCCCTACATCGCTGTGTTTTCACACACCTCTCATACCTTCCCCTATATTGCTCTGTTTCGCTCTTCCCCCATAACTTCCCCTATTTCGCCGTGTTTTCATGCCACTCTCAAACATTCCTATACATCGACCTGTTTTCGCGCACCTCTCATGCCTTACCCTACATCGCCGTGTTTTTGCACACCTCTCATACTTTCCCCTATATCGCAGCGTTTTCGCATACCTCTAATACATTCCGCTATCTCGCTGTGTTTTCGTGCACCTCCCGCAGCTTCCCCATATCGCTGTGTTTTTGCTCTCTCATACCTTCCCCTATGTCACTGTGTTTTAGCACACCTCTGATACATTGCCCTGTATCACTGTGCTTTCACGCACTCTCATAACTTCCCCTGTATCGCTGTGTCTTCGCACATATATCATAGCTTCTCCTAAATCGCTGTGTTTTTGCGCACCTCTCATAGCTTCCTCTATATTGCTGTGTTTTCATGCACCTCTGATACCTTCCCTTATATCGCCGACACTTCACGCACCTCTCATAGCTTCCCTTATATTGCACTGTTTTCGCACACCTCCCATAGATTCCCCAATATCGCTGTGTTTTTGCGTACCTCTCATATTGCCCCCTAAATCGCTGTCTTTTCACGCACCTCTTATATCTTCCCCTATATTGCAGTGTTTTTGAGCACCTCCCATAGCTTCCCTTACATTGTTGTGTTTTTGCGCACATCTCATACCTTTCCAAATATCGTTGTGTTTTCGTGCACCTCTCATACCTTCCCCTATATCGCTGTGTTTTCCCAAACCTCTCATAGTTTCCTCTGTATCACTCTGTTTTCCCGCACCTTGATAACTTCCCCTATATCGCGGTGTTTACGCACATCTCTCATACCGTCCCCTATATCGCTCTGTTTTCGCTCTACCCCCATAACTTCCCCTATTTTGCCGTGTTTTCGTGCCACTCTCATACATTCCCATACTTCGCCCTGTTTTCGCGCACCTCTCCTGCCTCACCCTATGTCACCGTGTTTTTGCACACCTCTCATACTTTCCCCTATATCGCAGCGTTTTCGCGCACCTCTAATACATTCCGTTATCACGTTGTGATTTCGTGCACCTCCTGCAGCTTCCCCTATATTGCCGTGTTTTTGCTCTCTCATACCTTCCCCTATGTCACTGTGTTTCAGCGCACCTCTGATACATTGCCCTGTATCGCCGTGTTTTCGCGCACCCTCATAACTTCCCCTGTATTGCTGTGTCTTCGCACATATATCATAGCTTCTCCTAAATCGCTGTGTTTTCACGCACCTCTCATAGCTTCCCCTTTGTCGCTGTGTTTTCGCACACCTCTCATAGCTTCCTCTATATCGCTGTGTTTTCATGCACCTCTGATACCTTCCCTTATATCGCCGACATTTCACGCACCTCTCATAGCTTCCCTTATATTGCACTGTTTTCGCACACCTCCCATAGATTTTCCCCCCCCTCCCTCCCCGATATCGCTGTGTTTTCGCGCACCACTAATATCGCCCCCTAAATCGCTGTTTTTTCACGCACCTCTTATAGCTTCCCCTATATTACAGGGTTTTTGAGCACCTCCCATAGCTTCCATACATTGCTGTGTTTTCGTGCACATCTCGTATCTTCCCCTATATCGCCGTGTTATCGCAGACCTCTCATAGCTTCCACTATATCGCTGTGTTTTCCGCACCTCTCATACATTCCCCTATATTGCCGTGTTTTCGTGGACCTCTCATACCTTCCCCTATATGGCTGCGTTTTCGCGCAGCTCTCATACCTTCCCCTTTCTCACTGTGTTTTCGTGCACCTCGCTTAACTTCCCCCATATCGTTGTGTTTTCGCGCACCTCTCATACCTTCCACTATATCGCTGTGTTTTTGCGCTCCTCTTACAGCTTCCCTTATACCTATGTGTTTCAGCGCACCTCTCATACCTTCCCCAATAGTGGTGTGTTTTCGCGCACCTCTCATACGTTCCCCCAGATCACTGTCTTTTGTGCACCTCTCATACATTCACCTATATCGTCGCGTTTACGCAGACCTCCATACCTTCCCCTTGATCACTGTGTTTTTGCTCACCTCTCATCCATTCCCCTATATCGCTATGTTTTCGCGCACCTCCCATAACTTCCCCTATATCGCGGTGTTTTCGCGCACCTCCCATAGCTTCCGCTATATCGCTGTATTTTCCCAAACCTCTCATAGCTTCCACTATATCACTATGTTTTCGTATACCTCCCATAGCTTCCCCTGTATCACTCTGTTTTCCCGCACCTCTCATACTTTCCCCTATATAGCAGCGTTTTCGCGCACCTCTAATACATTCCGCGATCTCGCTGTGTTTTCGTGCACCTCCCGCAGCTTCCTCTATATCGCTGTATTTTTGCTCTCTCATACCTTCCCCTATGTCGCTGTGTTTTAGCGCATCTCTGATACATTGCTATGTATCGCCATGTTTTCGCGCACTCTCATACCTTCCCCCTCTATTGCTGTGTCTTCGCACACCTCTCATAGCTTCCCCTTTATCGCTGTGTTTTCACACACCACTAATACCTTCCCTTATATCGTCGACATTTCACGCACCTCTCATAGCTTCCCTTATATTGGACTGTTTTCGTGCACCTCCCATAGATTCCCCGATACCGCTGTGTTTTCGCGCACCTCTCATACCTTCCACTAAATCGCTTTTTTTTCACGCACCTCTTATAGCTTCCCCTATATTGCAATGTTTTTGAGCACCGCCCATAGCTTCCCCTACATCGTTGTGTTTTCCGCGCACGTCACATATCTTCTCCAATATCATCGTGTTTTCTTGCACCTCTCATTCCTTCTCCTATATTGCTGTGTTTTCCTAAACCTCTCATAGCTTCCCCTATATGGCTGCATTTTCGGGCACCTCTTATAGTTTCCCCTATATCGCCGTGTTTTCACGCACCTCCCATAGCTTCCCCTGTATCACTGTGCTTTCCTGCACCTCTGATAACTTACCCTACATCGCTGTGTTTTTGCGCACCTCTCATCCATTCCCCTATATCGTTGTGTTTTCGCATAGCTCCCATTACTTCCCCTATATCGCGGTGTTTTCGCGCACCTCCCATAGCTTCTGCTATATCGCTGTATTTTCCCAAACCTCTGATAGCTTCCGCTATATCGCTGCGTTTTCGTGCACCTCCCATAGCTTCCCCTGTATCACTCTGTTTTCCCGCACCTTGATAATTCCTCTATATCGCGGTGAATTCGCGCACCTCCCATAGCTTCCCTATATCACTGTGTTTTCATTCACCTCCCATAGTTTCCCCTGTATCACTGTGTTCCTGAACCTCTGATAACTTCCCCTAGATCGCTGTGTTTTCACACACCTCTCATACCTTCCCGTATATCGCTCTGTTTTCGCTCTCCCCCCATAACTTCCCCTATTTCGCCATGTTTTCGTGCCACTCTTATACATTCCCATACTTCGCCGTGTTTTCGCGCACCTGTCATGCCTCACCCTACATCGCCTTGTTTTTGCACACCTCTCATACTTTCCCCTATATCGCAGCGTTTTCATGCACCTCTAATACATTCCGCTATCTCGCCATGTTTTCGTGCACCTCCCGCAGCTTCCCCTGCATCGCTGTGACTTCGCACATCTCTCATAGCTTCTCCTATATCACTTTTAGCGCTCCTCTCATAGCTTCCCCTTTGTTGCTGTGTTTTCGTGCACCACTCATAGCTTCCCCTTTGTAAATGTGTTTTCGCACACCTCCCACAGCTTCCCCTACATTGCTGCGTTTTCGCACACAACTCATATCTTCCCCAATATCATCGTGTTTTCATGCACCTCTCATACCTTCCCCTATATCGCTGTGTTTTCCCAAACCTCTCATCGCTTCCCATATATTGCGATGTTTTCACGCACCTCTCATAACTTCCCCCCAAATCGCTGTGTTTTCGCGCACCTCTTGTATCTTCCCCTACATTGCTGCGTTTTTGCGCATCTTGCATACCTTCCCCTATGTTGTTGTGTTTTCGTACACCTCTCATAACTTGCACCATATCAATGTGTTTTCGCGCACCTCTCATACCTTCCCCTATATTACTGGGTTTACGCGCACATCTCATACCGTCCTCTATATCGCTGCATTTTCATGCACCTCTCATCGCTTCCCCCTATATCGATGTGTTTTCAAGCACCTCTCATACCTTCACGTATATCGCCTTGTGTTCGCGCACCTCCCATTGTTTCCCCTATATCTCTCTGTTTTCGAGCACCTCTAATACCTTCCACTATATTGATGTGTTTTCTCACACATCTCATACCTTCCCCTATATCGCTGTTTTTCCCGCACATCCCATAGCTTCCCATTTTTAGCCGTGTTATCACACACTTCTCATAGCTTCCCATATATTGCGATATTTTCACGCACCTCTCATAACTTCCCCTATGTCGCTCTGTTCTCGTGCACCTCCCATAGCTGCCCATATTTCGCTGTGTTTTCACACACCTCTCATACCCTCCGCTATATCGCTGTGTTTTTGCGTACCTCTCGTATCTTCCCCTACACCGCTGCTTTTTTGCGTGCCTCGCATACCTTCCCCTATGTTGTTGTGTTTTCGTGCACCTCTCATACCTTCCCCATATCACTGTGTTTACGCGCATCTCCCATACCTATCCCTATATCACTGTGTTCTCAAGCACCTCTCATAGCTTCACGTATATCGACTTCCGTTTGCGCACCTCCCCGTGTTCACGCACCTCCCATTGCTTCCCCTATATAACTCTGTTTTCGCACACCTCTCATACCTTCTCCTATATTGCTGTTTTCACACACCTCTCATAGCTCCTATATTGCTGTTTTCACACACCTCTCGTAGCTCCTATATTGCTGTTTTCACACACCTCTCATAGCTTCTCCTATATCGCTGTGTTTTCTCACACCTCGCATACCTTCCACTATATTGATGTGCTTTCGCGCACCTCTCATACCTGCCTCTATATCACCGTGTTTTCGCAGACCTCTCATAGCTTCCCCTATATCATTGTGTTTTCGCGCACCTCTCATACCTTCCCCTATATCGCTGTGTTATCAAGCAGCTTTATAGCTTCCCCTATATTGCTGTGTTTTCACATACCTCCCATAGCTTCCGCTATATCACTGTTTTTGCACACCTCTCATAGCTTGCCATATATGGCGATGTTTTCACACACCTCTCATGGCTTCCACTAGATCGCTGTGTTTTCACGCACCTCACATAGCGTCCCCTATATCGCCAAGATTTCGCACACCTCCCATAGCTTCCTCTATATTGCTGTGTTTTCTCGCACCTCTGATACCTTCCCCTATATCACTCTGTTGTCGTGCACCTCGCATGGCTTCCCATATATCGCTGTTATCGCGCTTCATTCATGCCTTCTCCTACATCGCTGTATTTTCGCGCACTTTTCATACCTTCTCCTATATCGCCAGCTTTTCACGCACCTCACGCAGCTTCCCCTATATTGCTGTGTTTTCTTGCACCTGTCATACCTTCCCCTATATCGCTGTGTTTTCGTGCACCTCTCATACCCTCTCCTATAACGCCGTCTTTTCATGCACCTCCCGTAGCTTCCCCTATATTGCTGTGTTTTCATGCACCTCGCATACCTTCCCCTATATCGTTGTGTTTTTGCGCACCTCCCATTGTTTCCCCTATATTGCTGTGTTTTCGTGCACCTCTCATACCTCGCACTATATCAATGTGTTTTCGCGCACCTCTAATACCTACCCCATATCACTGTGTTTTCACGCACCTCTCATACCGTCCTCTATATCGCTGCATTTTCATGCACCTCTCATCGCTTCCCCTATATCGATGTGTTTTCAAGCACCTCTCATAACTTCAGGTATATCGCCTTGTGTTCGCACACCTCTCATAGCTTCCCCTATATCGCTGTGTTTTCGCACACATCGCATACCTTCCCCTATATCATTGTGTTCTTACGCACCTCTCTTAGCTTCCCCTGTATCGATGTGTTTTCGCGCAGCTCCCATAGCTGCCTCTATATCACCGTATTTTCGCAGACCTCTCATAGCTTCCCCTATATTGCTGTGTTTTCGTTTACCTCGCGTACCTTCCCCTATATCATTGTGTTTTCACGCACCTCTGATAACTACCACTGTATCGATGTGTTTACGCGCACCTCTAAAACCTTCCCCTATATCGCTGTGTTATCAAGCAGCTTTCATTGCGTCCCCTATATTGCTGTGTTTTCGCATACCTCCCATAGCTTCCCATATATCGCTGTTTTCACGCACCACTCATACATCGCTGTGTTTTTGCGCACCTCTCAAACCTGCCCCTATATCGCCTTGTTTTCGCAGACCTCTCACAGCTTCCCCTATATTGCTGTGTTTTCCCGCACCTCCCATAGCTTCCCCAATATCATTGTGTTTTCGCGCACCTCTCATAGCATCCCCCAAATCGCTGTGTTTTCGCGCACCACACATAGCTTCCCCTATATCGCTGTGTGTTTGCACACCTCCCATAGCTTCCCTTATATCGCTGTGTTTTTGCGCACCTCTCATACCTTCCCCAATATGGCTGTGTTCTCACGCACCTCTCATAACTTCCTCTGTATCGCCCTGTTTTCACACACCTCTCATACTTTCCATTATATTGATGTGTTTTCGCACACCTTCTCCTATATCGTTGTGTTTCCCGCACCTCCCATAGCTTCCCAGTTTTCGTCGTGTTATCGCGCACCTCTCATAGCTTCCCCTATATTGCTGTGTTTTCACGCACCTCGCATACCTTCCCCTATATCGTTATGTTTTTGTGCACCTCTCAAACCTTCCACTATATCGATGTGTTTTGCGCACCTCTCCTAGCTTCCCCTGTATCAATGCGTTTTCGTGCACCTCTCATACCTTCCCCATATCACTGTGTTTACGCGCATCTCCCATACCTACCCCGATATCACTGTGTTCTCAAGCACCTCTCATAGCTTCACGTATATTGACTTCTGTTTGCGCACCTCCCTGTGTTCACGCACCTCCCATTGCTTCCCCTATATAACTCTGTTTTCGCACACCTCTCATACCTTCTCCTATATTGCTGTTTTCACACACCTCTCATAGCTTCCCCAATATCATTGTGTTTTCGGGCCCCTCTTATACATTCTCCTATATTGCCGTGTTTTCGCGCACCTCACATAGCTTCCCATATATCGCTGTATTTTCGCTTCCCTCTCATAATTTCCCCTATATCGCCGTGTTTTTGCGCAACTCCCATTGCTTCCCCTACATCTCTCTGTTGTCGCGCACTTCTCATACCCTCCCCTATATCGCTGTGATTTTGCGCACTTCATACCTTCCCCAATATGGCTGTGTTCTCACGCACCTCTCTTAATTTGCCCTCTATCGTCCTGTTTTCACGCACCTCGCAGAGCTTCCCCAACGTCGCTGTGCTTTTGCGCAACTCTCATACATTCTCCTATATCGACGTGTTTTCACACACCTCCCATAGCTTCCCCTATATCGCTGTGTTTTCTTGCACCTCTCATACTTTTCCCTCTATCATTCTGTTCTCGTGCACATCCCATAGCTTCCCATATGTTGCTGTGTTTTTGCGCAGCTCTCATACCTTCCCCTTTTTAGCGGTATTTTCGTGCACCTCCCATAGCTTCCCCATATCGATGTTTTGATGCACCCGTCATGCCTTCCCCTATATCGCTGTGTTATCACGCACCTCTCATACTGTTCCCTATATCGCTGCGTTTTCGGGCAGCTCTCATCGGTTCCCCTGTGTCGCCGTGTTTTCACACACCTCCCATAGCTTCCCCTACATCTCCCTGTTGTCGCGTACTTCTCATACCCTCCCCTATATCGGTGTGTTTTCATCAACCTCTCATACCATCCCCTATATCGCTGTGTCTTCGCGCACCTCCCATAGCTTCCACTAGATTGCTGTTTTCGCGCACATCTCATACCTTCTCCTGAATTGCTGTGTTTTCGCGCACCTCTCATAGATTCCCCATATCGCCGTGTTTTCAAGCACCTCTCATTACTTCCCCCATATCATCGAGTTTTTGTGCGCCTCCCATACCTTCCCCTATATCGCTGTGTTATCGCGCACTGCCCATAGTTTCTCTCCAAAACCCTGTGTTTTCGCGCACTTCTCATACCTGCCCCCAATATGGCTGTGTTTTCGCGCAGCTCTCATACCTTCCCCTGTATTGCGGTGTTTTTGCACACTTCCCATATCTTCCCCTATATCGCTGTGTTTTCGTGCACCTCTATAGCTTCCCCCTATATTGCTGTGTTTTCCCGCACCTCCCATAGCTTCCCCGATATCATTGTGTTTTCAGCGCACCTATCATAACTTCCCCTATATAGCTGTATTCTTGCTCACCTCTAATACCTTCCCCTGTATTGCCGTGTTTTCGTACACCTCTCATACATTCTGCTACATCGCCGTATTTTCGCGCACCTCTCCTACCTTGCAGTATTTCACTGTGTTTTCGTATACGTCCCATACCTTCCCGTATATTGCTGTGTTTTCGTGCAACTCCCATAGTTTCCCCTGTATCGCTGTGTTTTCGCTTCCCTCTCATAACTTCCCGAAATCGCTTTGTTTTCGTGCACCTCCCATAGTGTCACCCATGTCGCCATGTAATCACGCACCTCTCATACCTTCCCCTATATCATCCTGTTTTTGTGCACCTCCCATAGCTTCCCCAATATCGCTGGGTTTTTCGTTCACCTCCAATAGTTTACCCAATAACGCTGTGTTTTTTTGCACCTCTCATATATTGCTCTATAGCGCTGTGTTTCTGCGCTCCTCCCATACCTTCCCCAATATGGCTGTGTTCTCGCGCACTTCTGGTAACTTCCCCTGTATCGCACTGTTTTCACGCACCTCCCATAGCTTCCCATATATTGCAATGCTTCTGCGCACCTCTCATAGCATCTCCCAACCGCTGTGTTTTCGTGCACCTCTGATAGCTTCCGATATATCGAAGTTTTTTTGCGTACCTCGCATAGTTTCCACTACATCGCTGTGTTTTCGCGTACCTCTCATAGCTTCCATTATATTGCCCGTGTTTTCGCGCACCTGGCATAGCTTCCCCTACATCGCTGTGTTTTTGCGCACCTCTCATACATTCTCCTATATCGCCGTGTTTTCGTGCACCTCCTATAGCTTCCTCCTTTTCGATATGCTTTCACGTACCACACATACCTACCCCATATCACTGTGTTGTCAAGCACCTCTCACACTGTTCCCTGTATCGCTGCGTTTTCGGGCAACTCCCATAGGTTCTCCTATGTCGTTGTGTATTTTGCCCACCTCTCATACCTTCCACTATATCAATGTGTTTTGCGCACCACTCGTAGCTTCCCCTGTATCGATGTGTTTTCGCGCACCTCTCATACCTGCCCCTATGTCACCCTGTTTTTGCAGACCTCTCATAGCTTCCCCTATGTCGCTGTGTTTTCGCGCAGCTCGCATACCTTCCACTATATCGTTGTGTTTTCACACACCACTCATACCTTCCAATATATTGATGTGTTTTCACACAACTCTCATACCTTCCCCTATATCGCTGTTTTTCCCGCACCTTTCATCGCTGCCCATTTTTCGCCATGTTATCGTGCACTTCTTATAGCTTCCCATATATTGCGATGTTTTCACGCACCTCTCATAACTTCCCCCAAATCGCTGTGTTTTCGCGCACCTCTCGTATCTTCCCCTATATCACTGGGTTTACGCGCATCTCGCATACCTACCCCTATATCACTGTGTTTTCACGCACCTCTCATACCGTCCTCTATCTCGCTGCATTTTCATGCACCTCTCATTGCTTCCCCTATATCGATGTGTTTTCAAGCTCCTCTCATACCTTCACGTATAATGCCTTGTGTTCGCAAACCTCCCATTGTTTCCCCTATATCACTCTGTTTTCGAGCACCTCTCATACCTTCCACTATATTGATGTGTTTTCGCACACCTCTCATAACTTCCCCTATATCGCTGTTTTTCCCACACCTCCCACAGCTTCCCATTTTTCACCGTGTTATCGCGCACTTCTCATAGCTTCCCATATATTGCGATATTTTCATGCACCTCTCATAACTTCCCCCAAATCGCTATGTTTTCATTCACCTCTCATACCTTCCCCATGTCACTCTGTTCTCGTACATCTCCCATAGCTTCCCATATTTTGCTGTGTTTTCGCACACCTCTCATACCTTCCGCTATATTGCTGTGTTTTCGCGCACCTCTCGTATCTTCCCCTACACCGCTGCGTTTTTGCGCGCCTCTCATAACTTCCCCCAAATCGCTATGTTTTCATGCACCTCTCATACCTTCCCCTGTGTCGCTCTGTTCTTGTGCACCTCCCATAGCTTCCCATATTTCGCTGTGTTTTCGCACACCTCTCATATCTTCCGCCTTATCGCTGTGTTTTCGTGCACCTCTCGTATCTTCCCCTACACCGCTGCGTTTTTGCATGCCTCGCATACCTTCCCCTGTCTTGTTGTGTTTTCGTGCACCTCTCGTACCTTCACCTATATCACTGTGTTTACGCGCATCTCGCATACATGCCCCTATATCACTGTGTTTTCAAGCACCTCTCATAGCTTCACGTATATCGACTTGTGTTCGCGCACCTCCCATTGCTTCCCCTATATCACTCTGTTTTCGCGAACCTCTCATACCTTCTCCTATATTGCTTTTCTCACACACCTCTCATAGCTTCTCCTATATCGCTGTGTTTTCGCACACCTCGCATACCTTCCACTATATCGTTGTGTTTTTGGGCACCTCTCATAGCTTTCCCTCTATCATGGTGTTTTTGCGCACCTCTCATACCTTCCACTATATCGATGTGTTTTCACACACCTCTCGTAGCTTGCCCTGTATCGATGTGTTTTCGCGCATCTCTCATACCTTCCCCTATATCGCTGTGTTATCAAGCAGCTTTATAGCTTCCCCTATATTGTTGTGTTTTTGCATACCTCCCATAGCTTCCGCTATATCACTGTTTATGCACACCTCTCATAGCTTGCCATATACGGCGATGTTTTCACACACCTCTCATGGCTTCCACTAGATCGTTGTGTTTTCACGCACCTCACATAGCGTCCCCTATATCGCCAAGATTTCGCATATCTCCCATAGCTTCCCCTATATTGCTGTGTTTTCTCGGACCTCTGATACCTTCCCCTATATCGCTCTGTTGTTCTGCATCTCCCATAGCTTCCCATATATCACTGTGTTATCGCGCTTCATTCATACCTTCCCCTACATCGCTGTATTTTTGCGCACCTTTCATACCTTCTCCTATATCGCCGTCTTTTCACGCACCTCACGTAGCTTCCCCTATATTGCTGTGTTTTCTTGCACCTGTCCTACCTTCCCCTATATCGCCGTGTTTTCGCGCACCTCTCATACCTTCCTCTACATCGTTGTATTTTCGCGCACCTTTCATACTTTCTCCTATATCGCCGTCTTTTCATGCACCTCCCGTAGCTTCCCCTATATTGCTGTGTTTTCACGCACCTCGCACACCTTCCCCTATGTCGTTGTGTTTTCGTGCACCTCTCATATCTTCCCCTACATCGCTGTGTTTTCGCACACCTCGCACACCTTCCCCTATGTCGTTGTGTTTTCGTGCACCTCTCATACCTTCCACTATATCGATGTGTTTTTGCACACCTCTCATACCTTCTCCTATATCGCCGTCTTTTCATGCACCTCCCGTAGCTTCCCCTATATTGCTCTGTTTTCTTGCATCTGTCATACCTTCCCCTATATCGTGGTGTTTTTGCGCACCCCGCATACCTTCCACTATATAGATGTGTTTTCATGCACCTCTCATACCTTCACGTATATCGCCTTGTGTTCGCGCATCTCCCATTGCTTCCACTATATCACTGTGTTTTTGCACACCTCTCATACCTTCTCCTATATCGCCGCGTTCTTGCACACCTCTCATAGCTTCCCCTATATCGCTGTGTTTTTGCACAACTCGCATACCTTCCCCTATATCGTTGTGTTCTTGTGCACCTCTGTTAGCTTCCCCTGTATCGATGTGTTTTTGCGCTCCTCTCATACCTGCCCCTATATCTCCATGTTTTTGCAGACCTCTCATAGCTTCCCCTATATCGCTGTGTTTTCGCTTACCTCGCGTACCTTCCCCTATATCATTGCGTTTTCGCGCACCTCTGATACCTACTACTGTATCGATGTGTTTTTGCGCTCCTCTAAAACCTTCCCCTATATCGCTGTGTTATCAAGCAGCTTTCATAGCTTCCCCTATATTACTATGTTTTCGCATACCTCCCATTGCTTCCCCTATATCACTCTGTTTTCGCGAACCTCTCATACCTTCTCCTATATTGCTTTTCTCACACACCTCTCATAGCTTCTCCTATATCGCTGTGTTTTCGCACACCTCGCATACCTTCCACTATATCGTTGTGTTTTTGGGCACCTCTCATAGCTTTCCCTCTATCATGGTGTTTTTGCGCACCTCTCATACCTTCCACTATATCGATGTGTTTTCACACACCTCTCGTAGCTTGCCCTGTATCGATGTGTTTTCGCGCATCTCTCATACCTTCCCCTATATCGCTGTGTTATCAAGCAGCTTTATAGCTTCCCCTATATTGTTGTGTTTTTGCATACCTCCCATAGCTTCCGCTATATCACTGTTTATGCACACCTCTCATAGCTTGCCATATACGGCGATGTTTTCACACACCTCTCATGGCTTCCACTAGATCGTTGTGTTTTCACGCACCTCACATAGCGTCCCCTATATCGCCAAGATTTCGCATATCTCCCATAGCTTCCCCTATATTGCTGTGTTTTCTCGGACCTCTGATACCTTCCCCTATATCGCTCTGTTGTTCTGCATCTCCCATAGCTTCCCATATATCACTGTGTTATCGCGCTTCATTCATACCTTCCCCTACATCGCTGTATTTTTGCGCACCTTTCATACCTTCTCCTATATCGCCGTCTTTTCACGCACCTCACGTAGCTTCCCCTATATTGCTGTGTTTTCTTGCACCTGTCCTACCTTCCCCTATATCGCCGTGTTTTCGCGCACCTCTCATACCTTCCTCTACATCGTTGTATTTTCGCGCACCTTTCATACTTTCTCCTATATCGCCGTCTTTTCATGCACCTCCCGTAGCTTCCCCTATATTGCTGTGTTTTCACGCACCTCGCACACCTTCCCCTATGTCGTTGTGTTTTCGTGCACCTCTCATATCTTCCCCTACATCGCTGTGTTTTCGCACACCTCGCACACCTTCCCCTATGTCGTTGTGTTTTCGTGCACCTCTCATACCTTCCACTATATCGATGTGTTTTTGCACACCTCTCATACCTTCTCCTATATCGCCGTCTTTTCATGCACCTCCCGTAGCTTCCCCTATATTGCTCTGTTTTCTTGCATCTGTCATACCTTCCGCTATATCGCTGTGTTTTCGCGCACCTCTCGTATCTTCCCCTACATCGATGCATTTTTGTGCAGTTCTCATACCTTCCCCTATTTCACCGTGATTTCACACACCTCCCATAGCTTCCTAATTATCGCCGTGTTTTCGTATGCCTATCATACCTTCCCCTATATGGCTGTGTTTTCTTGCACCTCCCATAACTTTCCATATATCGCTGCGTTTTTGCGCACCACTCATACCTTCCCCTACATCGCTGTGTTTTTGCACACCTCTCATAGCTTCCCCTATATCGCCGTCTTTTTACGCACCTTCCGTAGCTTCCCCTATATCACTGTGTTTTCACAGACCTCGCATATCTTCCCCTATGTCATTGTGTTTTTACGCACTTCTCATAGCTTCCCCTACATCGCTGTGTTTTCACGCACCTCGCATACCATCCCCTATATCGCTGTGTTTTCACGCACCTCGCATACCTTCCCCTATGTCATTGTGTTTTTACGCACCTCTCATAGCTTCCCCTACATCGCTGTGTTTTCACGCACCTCGCATGCCATCCCCTATATCGCTGTGTTTTCACGCACCTCGCATACCTTCCCCTATGTCATTGTGTTTTTACGCACCTCTCATAGCTTCCCCTACATCGCTGTGTTATCAAGCAGCTTTCATAGCTTCCACTATATTGCTGTGTTTTCGCGCACCTCTCATATCTTCTCCTATATCATCGCGTTTTCGCACACCTCTCATAGCTTCCCCTATATCGCTGTGTTTTCGCACAACTCGCATACCTTCCCCAATATCGTTGTGTTCTTGCGCACCTCTGGTAGCTTCCCCTGTATCGATGTGTTTTTGCGCTCCTCTCATACTTGCCCGTATATTGCCGTGTTTTACACAGACCTCTCATTGCTTCTCCTATATCACTGTGTTTTCGCTTACCTCGCGTACCTTCCCCTATATCATTGTGTTTTCGTGCACCTCTGATACCTACCACTGTATCAATGTGTTTTTGCTCAGCTCTAAAACCTTCCCCTATATCGCTGTGTTATCAAGCAGCTTTCATAGCTTCCCATATATCGCTGTGTTTTCGCGCACCTCTCGTATCTTCTCCTACATCGCTGCACTTTTGCGCAGCTCTCATACCTTCCTGTATTTCACCATGTTTTTACGCACCTCCCATAGCTTCCTACATATCGCTGTGTTTTCGCTGGCCTATCATACCTTCCCCTATATGGCTGTGTTTTCCTGCACGTCCCATAGCTTCCTCTATATCGCTGTGTTTTCGAATAACTCACATACATTCCCCTATATCGTTGTGTTTTTGCGCACCTCTCATAGCTTCCCCTGTATCGCTGTGTTTACTCTCACCTCATACCTTCCCCAAAATCGCTCTGTTTTAGCGCACCTCCCATAGCTCCCCATATATCACTGTGTTATCACGCTACTCGCATAGCTTCCCCAATATGGCTGTGTTTTCGCACACCTCTTATACTTTCCCCTTTATCGCTGTGTTTTCGCACACCTGCCATAGCTTCCTCTATATCGCTGTGTTTTCGTGCACCTCTCATACTTTCCCATACATCGCTGTTAACGCTCCCCTCTTATGGCTTCCCCTATATCACCGTGTTTTCGCCCACCTCTCATAGCTTCCTCTATATTGCTGTGTTTTCACGCACCTCGCATACCCTCCCCTATATCAATGTGTTTTCGCGCACTTCTCATAGCTTCCCCTATATTGCTGTGTTTTCGCGCACCTCGCATACCTTCCCTTATATTGTTGTGTTTTCGCGCACCTCTCATACCTTCCACTATATTAATGTGTTTTCGCACACGTCTCATAACTTCCCCTATATGGCTGCGTTTCCCGCACCTCCCATAGCTTCACATTTTTGGCCGTGTTTTCGCGCACTTCTCATAACTTCCCATATATTGCGATGTTTTCACGCACCTCTCACAACTTCCCCCAAATTGCTATGTTTTCGTGCACCTCTCATGCCTTCCCCTATACCACTGTGTTTACACGCACCTCGCATGCCTACCCTTATATCACTGTGTTTTAACGCACGTCCGACACCTTCCTATATATTACTGTGTATTCTTGCAACTCCCACAGCTTCCTCTGTATTCCTGTGTTTTCACGCACGTCTCATACCATCCCCTATATCACTGCATTTTCGTGCACGTCTCATCACTTCACCTATATCGACGTGTTTTCAAGCACCTCTCATACCTTCACGTATATCGCCTTCTGTTAGCGCACCTCCCATTGCTTCCCCTATATTGCTGTGTTTTCGCACACCTCGCATACCTTCCCCTATATCATTGTGTTTTCGTGCACCTCTCATACCTACCACTGTATCGATGTGTTTTTGCATACCTCTCATGCTTTCCCCTATATCGCTGTGTTATCAAGCAGCTTTCATAGCTTCCCCTATATTGCTGTGTGTTCGCATACCTCCCATAGCTTCCGCTATATCGCTGTTTTCGCACACCTCTCATAGCTTGCCATATATGGCGATGTTTTCACACACCACTCATACCTTCCCCTATATCGCTGTATTTTCGCGCCCCTCTCATACCTTCCCCAATATCGCTGAGTTGTCACACACCTCCCACAGCTTCCCATTTTTCGCCATGTTTTCGTGCTCCTCTCATAGCTTCCTGTATATTGCGATGATTTCGCGCATCTCTTATAGCTAACCCCAAATAGCTGTGTTTTTGCGCACCTCTCATACCTTCCCTTATATCGACGTGTTTTCACGCACCTCCCATAGTTTCCCTATATCGCCGTCTTTTCTCACACCTCTCATGCCTTCTCCTTTCTCGCTCTGTTTTTTGCACCTCCCATAGCTTCCCATATGTCGCTGTGTTTTCGGGCACCTCTCATAACTTCTACTATATCGCTGTGTTTTTGTGCACCTCTGATATGTTACCCTATATCGTTGTGTTTACACGCACATCTCACACCTTCCCCAATATCGCTGCGTTTTCATGCACCTCCCATAGCTTCCCATTTTTCGCCCTGTTTTCGCGCACCTCTCATAGCTTCCCATATATTGCAATGTTTTTGCTCACCTCTCATAGCTTCCCCCAAATCGCCGTGTTTTCGCGCACATCTCATGCCTTCCCCTATGTTGCTCTGTTTTCGTGCACCTCCCATAGCTTCCCATATATCGCTGTCTTTTTGCGCACCTCTCACACCTTCCACTATATCGCTGTGTTTTCTAGCACCTCTCATAGCTTCACCTACATTGCCGTGTTTTCGCGCAGCTTGCATAGCTTCCACTATATCATTGTTTTTTCGCGCACCTCTCATACCTTCTCCTATATCACTGTGTTTTAGCTCACCTCTCATAGCTTTGCCTATATCGCCGTGTTCTCGCACACCTCTCATACCTTCCCCTTTTTAGCTGAGTTTTCGCTCATCTCTCATACCTTCCCCTGTATTGCCATGATTTCGCAGACCTCTCATACCTTCCCCTATATTGCTGTGTTTTAGCGCACCTCTCATACCTTCCCTGTATGGCTGTGTTTTCATGCACCTCCCATAACTTCCCCTATGTCGCTATGCTCTCGTGAACCTCCAGTCACTTCCCCTATATCGCTCTGCTTTCACACACCTCCCATAGCTTCCCCTACATCGCTGTGTTTTCGCAGACCTCTCATACCTTCCCCAATATCGCTGAGTAGTCACACACCTCCCACAGCTTCCCATTTTTCGCCATGTTTTCGTGCACCTCTCATAGCTTCCCGTATATTGCGATGATTTCGCGCATCTCTTATAGCTAACCTCAAATAGCTGTGTTTTTGCGCACCTCTGATACCTTCCCCTATATCGACATGTTTTCACGCACCTCCAATAGCTCCCCGTATATCGCCGTGTTTTCTCACACCTCTGATACCTTCCACTATATCGGGCTGTTTTCGGGCACCTCTCATACCTTCCACTATATCGCTGTGTTTTCGCACACCTCTCATAGCTTCCCCTATATCGTTGTGTTTTCGCGCACCTCTCATACCTTCTCCTATATCACTGTGTTTTTGCTCACCTCTCATAGCTTTGCCTATATCGCCGTTTTCTCGCACACCTCTCATACCTTCCCCTTTTTAGCTGAGTTTTCGCTCATCTCTCATACCTTCCCCTATATTGCCATGTTTATGTGCACCTCCCATAGGTTCCTCTATATCACTGTGTTTTGGCGCACCTCTCATACCTTCCCCTATATCGCCATGATTTCGCAGACCTCTCATACCTTCCCCTATATTGCTGTGTTTTAGCGCCAATCTCGTACCTTCCCCGTATGGTTGTGTTTTCATGCATCTATCATAACTTCTCGTATGTCCGCTATGCTCTCATGAACCTCCAATCACTTCCCCTATATCGCTCTGCTTTCACACACCTTCCATAGCTTCCCCTACATCGCTGTGTTTCTGCGCACCTCTCATACCTTCCCCTATACCGCCCTGTTTTCACACATCTCCCATAGTTTGCCATATATCGCCGTGTTGTCGTACACCTTCATACCTTCTCCTATATCGCCATGTTTTCGTGCACCTCCCAAAGCTTTCCCTATTTCACTGTGTTTTCACGCACCTCTCGTACCTTCCCCTATATCGCCGTGTTTTCGCAGACCTCTCATACCTTCCCCTATATTGCTGTGTTTTAGCGCACCTCTCATACATTCCCCTATATCGCTGTATTTTCGCACCCCTCTCATACCTTCCCCAATATCGCTGAGTTGTCACACACCTCCCACAGCTTCCCATTTTTCGCCATGTTTTCGTGCACCTCTCATAGCTTCCCGTATATTGCGATGATTTCGCGCATCTCTTATAGCTAACCCCAAATAGCTGTGTTTTTGCGCACCTGTCATACCTTCCCCTATATCGACGTGTTTTCACGCACCTCCCATAGCTTCCCCTATATCGCCGTGTTTTCTCACACCTCTGATACCTTCCACTATATCGGGCTGTTTTCGCACACCTCTCATACCTTCCACTATATCGCTGTGTTTTCGCACAGCTCTCATAGCTTCCCCTATATCGATGTGTTTTCGTGCACCTTGCATACCTTCCCCTATGTCGTTGTGTTTTCGTGCACCTCGCATACCTTCCACTATATCGATATGTTTTCGCGCACCTTTCATAGCTTCCCCTACATCGCTGTGTTTTCATGCAACTCTCACCTTCTCCTATATCGCCGTCTTTTTACGCACCTTCCATAGCTTCGCCTATATTGCTGTGTTTTCTTGCACCTGTCATATCTTCCTCTATATCACTGTGTTTTCGCGCACCTCCCATAGCTCCCCATATATCACTGTTTTCACACTCCTCGCATACCTACCCCTATATCACTGTGTATTCACGCACGTCCCATACCTTCCCATATATTGCTGAGTTTTCGCACACCTCCCATAGCTTCCCCTATATCGTTGTGTTTTCGCGCACGTCTCAGAGCTTCCCCTATAACGCTGTGTTTTTGCTCACCTCTCATAGCTTTGCCTATATCGCTGTGTTCTCGCTCATCTCTCATACCTTCCTCTATATTGACGTGTTTTCACGCACCTTTCATACCTTCACGTATATCGCCGTGTTTTCACGGACCTCCCATAGCTTCCCATTTTTTGCCGTGTTTTTGCGCACCACTCATAGCTTCCCCTATTTCGCCGTCTTTTCATGCACCTCCTATACCTTCCCATATGTTGCTGTGTTTTTGCGTGTCTTTCATACCTTCCCCTATATCGCTGTGTTTTATTGCGCCTCTCATACCATCCCCTATATTGCCGTGTTTTCGCGCACCTCTCAGAGCTTCTCCTATATGGCTGTGTTTTCACTCACCTCGCATTCCTTGCCCTATATCATTGTGTTTTCGCACACCTCTCATACCTTCCCCTATATCGACGTGTTTTCACGCACCTTTCATACCTTCACGTATATCGCTGTGTTTTCGCGCACCTCCCATAGATTCCCCTATATCACTATATTTTGGCGCACCTCTCATACCTTCCTCTATATCACTGTGTTTTTCTGACCTCTCATAGCTTTGCCTATATCGCCGTGTTCTCACGCACCTCTCATATCTTCCCCTTTTTAGCTGTGTTTTCGCTCATTCCTCATACCTCCCCCTATATCAACGTGTTTTCATACACCTTTCATACCTTCACGTATATCACTGTGTATTCGCGCACCTCTCATACTTTCCCCTATGTTGTTGTGTTTTCGCGCGCTTCTCATACCTTCCCCTTTATAACTGTGTTTACGCGCATCTCGCATACCTACCCCTATATAACTGTGTTTTCACGCACCTCTCATACCATCCTCTATATCGCTGCATTTTCATCCACCTCTCATCGCTTCCCCTATATCAATGTGTTTTCAAGCACCTCTCATACCTTCACGTATATCGCCTTGTGTTCGCGCACCTCCCATTGTTTCCCCTATATCACTCTGTTTTCGAGCACCTCTCATACCTTCCACTATATTGATGTGTTTTCACACACCTCTCATACCTTCCTCTATATCGCTGTTTTTCCCGCACCTCCCATAGCTTCCCATTTTTCGCCATGTTATCGCGCACTTCTCATAGCCTCCCATATATTGCGATGTTTTCACGCACCTCTCATAACTTCCCCTAAATCGCTATATTTTCGTGCACCTCTCTTACTTTCCCTATGTCGCTCTGTTCTCGTGCACCTCCCATAGCTTCCCATATTTCGCTGTGTTTTCGCACACCTCTCATAGCTTCACCTATATTGACATGTTCTCGCGCACATCGCATAACTTCCCCTATATCGATGTTTTTTCCCACATCTCTCATACCTTCTCCTATATCGCTGTGTGTTTGCTCACATAGAAACATAGAAACATTGAAAATAGGTGCAGGAGTAGGCCATTCGGCCCTTCGAGCCTGCACCGCCATTTATTATGATCATGGCTGATCATCCAACTCAGAACCCCGCCCCAGCCTTCCCTCCATACCCCCTAATCCCCGTAGCCACAAGGGCCATATCTAACTCCCTCTTAAATATAGCCAATGAACTGGCCTCAACTGTTTCCTGTGGCAGAGAATTCCATAGATTCACCACTCTCTGTGTGAAGAACTTTTTCCTAATCTCGGTCCTAAAAGGCTTCCCCTTTATCCTCAAACTGTGACCCCTCGTTCTGGACTTCCCCAACATCGGGAACAATCTTCCTGCATCTAGCCTGTCCAATCCCTTTAGGATTTTATACATTTCAATCAGATCCCCCCTCAATCTTCTAAATTCCAATGAGTACAAGCCCAGTTCATCCAGTCTTTCATCATATGAAAGTCCTGCCATCCCAGGAATCAATCTGGTGAACCTTCTTTGTACTCCCTCTATGGCAAGGATGTCTTTCCTCAGATTAGGGGACCAAAACTGCACACAATACTCCCCTATATCGCTCTGCTTTCGCCGAGGTCTCACCGAGGCCTTGTACAACTGCAGTAGTACCTCCCTGCTCCTGTACTCAAATCCTCTCATTATAAATGCCAGCATACCATTCGCCTTTTTCACCGCCTGCTGTACCTGCATGCCCACTTTCAATCACTGCTGTATAATGACACCCAGTTCTCGTTGCACCTCCCCTTCACGTCTCATACCTTCAAAGTTACCCCTCTTTAAGTTCAGAACCTTTGTTTCTGAATTAACTAGGTCACTCTCCATCTTAATGAAGAATTCCACCATATTATGGTCACTCTTACCCAAGGGGCCTCTCACCTCTCATACCTTCTCCTATATCGTCGTATCTTCGCAGACCTCTCATACCTTCCCCTATATTGCTGTGTTTTAGCGCACCTCTCATACATTCCCCATATGGCTGTGTTTTCATGCACCTCCCATAACTTCCCCTATGTCGCTGAGCTCTCGTGAACCTCCAATCACTTCCCCTATATCGCTCTGCTTTCGCACACCTCCTATAGCTTCCCCTACATCGCTGTGTTTTTGCGTACCTTTCATACCTTCCCCTATACTGCCTTGTTTTCACACACCTCCCATAGTTTCCCATATATCGCCATGTTTTCGCACACCTCTGATACCTTCCCCTATATCGCTGTGTTTTCGCGCACGTCTCATACCTTCCCCAATATCGCTATGTTTTCACGCACCTCCAGCAGCTTTCCATTATTCGCCATGTTTTCGAGCACCTCTCATAGCTTCCCGTATATTGCGATGATTTTGCGCACCTCTCATAACTTCCCCTATTTCGCCTTGTTTTCACGCACCTCCCATAGCTTCCCATATGTCACTGTGTTTTCACGCACCTCTGATAGCTGCCACTATATCACTGTTTTTTCGTGCACCTCCCATAGCTTCCCCTACATCGTTGTGTTTTTGCGCCCCTCCATATCTTCCCCTACATCGTCGCGTTTTCGCGCACCTGCTATAACTTCCCCTATATCGTGGTGTATTCACGGACCTCTCATACCTTCAACTATATCGCTGTGCTTTCGCGCACCTCTCATAGCTTCCCCGACAACGCTGTGTTTTCGCGCAACACTCATACCTTCCCCTATATCGCTGTGTTTTTGCGCACCTCCCATAGCTTTCCCTACATCACTGTGCTTTTGTGCACCTCTCATAACTTCCCCTATAACGCTGTCATTTTGCGCGCTTCTCATAGCTTCCCGTACATCCTCTCTGTCGCTGAGGTGCATGAATACACGGTGATATAGGGGAATCTATGGGAGGTGCGTGAAAACACAGCGATATAGGGGAAGGTATGAGTGTTGCGCGAAAACACAGCGTTGTCGGGGAAGCTATGAGAGGTGCGCGAAAACACAGCGATGTACAGGAAGGTATGAGATGTACGCAAAATCACCGCGTTATAGAGGAAGTTAAGAGAGTTGCACGAAAACAAGCATATATATAGGAAGCTGTGGGATGTGCATGAAAACACAGTGATATAGGGGAAAGTATGAGAGGTGTGCAAAAACACAGTGACATAGGGGAAGGTATGAGTGGTGCACGAAAACACAGCGATATAGGCGAAGCTAAGGAAGGTGCACGAAAACACAGCGATGTTGGGGAAGTGATAGGAGGGGCACGAAAACACAGCAATGCAGAGGAAGCTATTGCAGGTGCACAAAAACAAAGCGATATAGGGGAAGGCATGAGATGTGCACGAAAATACGGCGATATCAGGGAATCTATGGGAGATGTGCGAAAACAGAGCAATATAGGGGAAGGTATGAGCGGTGCACAAAAACACAGCAATACAGGGGAAGGTATGAGAGGTGCATGAAAACACAGCAATATAGGGCAAGCTATGGGAGGTGCGCAAGAACACAGTGATATAGGGAAAGCTATGGGAGGTGCGCAAAAACACAGTGATATATGGGAAGCTATGGGTGGTGCGCGAAAACACGGCAATATAGGGGAGGGTATGAGAGGTGCGCGAAAGACAGCGATATAGGGGAAGCTATGGGAGGTGCGCGAATACACAGCGATATATGGGAAGCTATGAGAGGTGCGCGAAAACCTGGCGATATAGGGGAAGCTCTAAGATGTGCGCAAAAAGAATGTGATATCGGGGAACCTATGAGAGGTGCGCGAAAACACAGGGTATATTGGAAGCTATGAGAGGTGCGCAAAAGCACGGTGATATTGTGGAAGCTATGGGAGTTGCACGAAAACATGTCGTGATAGAGGAAGTTATGAGAGGTGCGCGAAAACACGGCGATACAGGGGAATGTATCAGAGGTGTGAGAAAACACAGCCATATTCACAGTCACTTCCTTAGTTCTGCGTTTTCCGCAAATTGGTACGCACTCCAACCCCGCTGACACGCCTGCAGGCATAACAGATTTTTTCAGAGCAACAATCATTTCAAACCGTTCAGAAAATTGTTGAAATATAACCATTGTAAATTCTTTGCAAATCTTGGTGTAACTTCAAACCCATATTGAATCCAAACGCACATGCGATTATCTTCGAGCATAAACCGTGTCAAACAGTTCAGAAAATGGTTGCCTCGACGAGGGTGTGAACGTTAACAGCAAACAGGAAGGTGTTCGTATGCAAATTTTGAGTAGCAACCTCCAATTTAAAAACACAATACGAACAGATTTCAAAAAAAATAAAGGGCCTACGAATGAAACAAGTTTGAGGTTCGTCAGTATTGAAAATCCACAGACACAGCCAAATCCGGGAACACCACCAAACCCTCTCACACCCGCATTAGAGTATGTCAAAGAAAGAGTCATTTCAAAACCTTCCAAAAATATCTGTCTGCCCAAGTTTATAGTGGCGAGCCGAGGTATGACTAGAAGCAAGAGGCTAGTGGTGAGTATTGGCTGAAGGCTAGAGGCGAGGCTTGCCTAGAGGCTAGAGGCTAGGGTCGAGGCTTGGCAAGAGGCGAGAGGCGACTCTTGGCTAGAGGATAGAGGCTGGAGGGGAGGCGTGGTAAGAGGCTACAGGCGAGGCACTTCTCAGATTTCCTCCATATCGCCGTGATTTTGTGTACCTCTCATACCTTCCCCAGATCGCCGAGAATTCGCGCACCTCTCATAGCTCCCTTATATTTCCCTGTTTTTGCGCAGCTCACATAGCTTCCCCTACATCGCTGTGTTTTCGCACACCTCTCATATCTTCCACTCTATTGCTGTGTTTTCATGCACCTCGCATAGCTTTCCCAAAATCGCTGTTTTTGCGCACCTCTTATACCATCCTCTACATGTTTTACTCACCTCTCACACGTTCCCCTTTATCACCGCATTTTCGCGCACCTCTCATACATTCTCCTTCATCGCTGTGATTTTGCGCAACTCCATACATTGCACTATATTGCTGCATTTTCGCACAAGTCCCATAGCTTACCGTATATTGCTCTGTTTTTGCACACCTCCCATAGCTTCCCCTATATCGCTGTGTTTTCGCTTCCCTCTCATAACTTCCGCTATATCGCCGTGTTTTCGCGCACCTCCCATAACTTCCCCAAAATCGCTGTTTTCGCGCACCTCTTATACCTTCCTCTATAAAGCTCTGTATTTGCGCACCACACATAGTTTCCCCCTATATCGCCGTGTTTTCGCTCACCTCTCATACATTGCAGTATATTGCTGTGTTTTCGTACACGTCCCATACGTTCCCGTATATTGCCATGTATTCGTGCACCTCTAATACCATACCCTATATCGCCGTTTCTTCGTGCACCTCTCATACCTTCCCCTATATCACTCTGTTTTCGCACGCCACCCACAGCTTCCCCTCTATCACCCTGTTTTTGCGCAGCTCTCATAGCTTCCCCTATATTGCTGTGTTTTCGCACACCTCCCATAGCTTCCCCAACATCGCCGTGTTTTCTTGCACTTCTCATACCTTCCCCTATATCGCTGTGTTTTCGTGCACCTCCCATAGCTTTCCCTACATCGCCGTGTTTTTGTTCACCTCTTATAGCTTCCCCTATAACGCTGTGTTTTCATGCACATCCAATAGTTTCCTACATATCGCCTTGTTTCTGTGCACCTCTCCTACCTTCCCCTAGGTTGCTGTGATTTCGCGCACCTCTCATACCTTCCCGTACATCGCTGTGTTTTCGCGCACCTCCGATAGATTCCCCTACATCGCCGTGTTTTGTGCACCTCTCATAGCTTCCGCTATATCGCCACGTTTTTGCGCACCTCTCATAATTTCCCCTATATCGCTGTGTTTTCTTGCACCTCCCATAGCTTCCCCTATATCGCTGTCTTTTCGCGCACCTCCCATAGCTTCCCCTATATCGCTGTCTTTTCGTGCAAATCTCATAGCTTCCCCTATATGACCGTGTTTTCGCGCACCTCTCATAGCTTCCATGACATCGCTTTGTTTTCGCACACCTCTCATACCTTCCCCTATATTGATGTGTTTTCACACACCTCCAATACCTTCCCCTACATTGCCATGTTTTCACGCACCTCTCATAACTGCCCTATATCACTGTGCTTTCGCGCACCTCCCTTACCTTCCCCTACATCGCTGTGTTTTTGTGCACCTTCCATATCTTCACTATATCGCTGTGTTTTCGCGCACCTCCCATAGATTCTCCTATATCGCTGTGCTTTTGTGCACCTTCCATACCTTCCCCTATATTATCGTGCTTTCGTGTACCTCTCATACCTTCCCCTATATCGTTGTGTTATCACACAGCTCTCATACCTTCCCCTACATCGTTGTGTTTTCACGCACATCCAATAGGTTCCTATATATCACCTTGTTTTTGTGGAGCTCTCCTACCTTCCCCTATGTCGCTGTGATTTTGTGCACCTCTCATACTTTCCTGTACATTGCTGCTTTTTCGCGCACCTCCCATAGTTTCCCCTACATCGTTGTGTTTTCGTGCAACACCCATAACTTCCCCTACATCACCATGTTTTCACGCACCTCTCATAACTTCCCTTATATCACCGTTTATTCGCGCACCTCTCTTACCTTCCCATATATCGCTGTGTTTTTTGCACCTCCCATAGCTTCCCTCACATCAATGTGTTGTCGCACACCTCCCGTAGCTTCCCGTGTATGGCTTTGTTTTAGCACACCTCTCATACCTTCCCCTATTTCGCCCTGTTTATGCAGACCTCCCATACCTTCCCCTATGTCGCCCTGTTCATGCAGACCTCTCATACTTTCCCCTATATCGCCCTGTTCATGCAGACCTCCCATACCTTCCGCTATGTCGCCCTGTTTATGCAGACCTCCCATACCTTCCCCTATATCGCCCTGTTCATGCAGACCTCCCATTCCTTCCCCTATGTCGCTGTGTTTTTGCTCACCTCTCATCCATTACCCTATATCACTGTGTTTTCGCGCACTTCCCATACCTTCCCCTATGTCGCTGTGTTTTTGCGCACCTCCCATAGTTTCCCCTACATCGCCGTGCTTTTGCGCACCTCTCATAGCTTCCACTATATCGCCGCGTTTCTGCGTACCTCACATACCTTCCCCTATATTGCTGTGTTTTCTTGCACCTCTCATAGCTTCTCCTATATCACTGTCTATTCGCGCACCTCCCATAGCTTCCCCTATAACGCTGTCTTTTCGCGCAAATCTCATAGCATCCCCTATATCACCGCGTGTCCGCGCACCTCTCATACGTTCCCGTATATCGCCATGCTTTCGTATACCTCTCATACCTTCCTCTATATCACTGCGTTATCACACAGCTCTCATACCTTCCCCTATATTGCTGTGTTTTTGTGCACCTCTCATAATTTCCCCTATAACGTTGTAATGTCGCGCACCTCTCATACCTTCCCCTACACCACTGTGCTTTCGCGCACCTCCCACAGCTTCCCCTATATCGCTGTGTTTTTGCACACTTCTCATAGCTTCCCCTATGTCGCCGAGGTGCATGAAAACACGGCGATATAGGGGAATCTATGGGAGGTGCATGAAAACACAGCCATATAGGGGATGGTATGGGTGTTGCACGAAAACACAGCGGTGTCGGGGATGCTTTGAGAGGTGCCCGAAAACACGGCGATATAGGGGAAGTTATGAAAGGTGCGCGAAAAGACAGCGATGTACGGGAAGGAATGAGATGTGCACAAAATCACAGCGATATAGGGGAAGTTATGAGAGCTGCACGAAACAAGCAAATATATAGGAAGCTGTGGGATGTGCATGAAAACAACGAAATAAGGGAAAGTATGAGAGGTGTGCAAAGACACAGCGACATAGGGGAAGGTATGAGAGGTGCACGAAAACACTGCGATATAGTGGAGCTATGGGAGGTGCGCAAATAAACGATCATATGGGGAAATTATGAGAGGTACGCGAAAACATGGTGATGTCGGGGAAGTTATGAGTGTTGCACGACAACACAACGATGTAGGGAAAACTATGGGAGGTGCGCAAAAACGCAGCAATGTACGGGAAATTATGAGAGGTGCACGAAATCACAGCGACATAGGGGAAGGTAGGAGAGCTCCACAAAAACAAGGTGATATATAGGAACCTATTGGATGTGCGAGAAAACACAGCGATATTGGGGAAGTTACGAGAGCTGTGTGATAACACAGCGATATAGGGGAATCTATGGGAGGTGCACGAAAACACAGCAATATAGTGGACTATGGGAGGTGCATAAAAACACAGCGACGTAGGGTAAACTATGGGAGGTGCACAAAAACACAGTGCTATAGGGGAAGGTAAGGGAGGTGCGCGAAAACACACCGATATAGGGAAGTTATGAGAGGTGCGTGAAAACATGGTGATGTAGGGGAAGCTATTGGAGGTGTGCGTAAACACAGCAATATAGGGGAAGGTATGAGAGGTGTGCGAAAACAATGCGATGTTGTGGAATCTATGAGAGGTGCGCGAAAATACGGTCATATAGGGGAAGCTATGAGATTTGCGCGAAAAGACAGTGATATAGGGGAAGCTATGGGAGGTGCACAAAAATACAGCGATGTACGGGAAGGTATGAGAGGTGCGCGACAGCATAGTGATGTAGGGAAACAATGGGAGATGTGCGAAAATACAATGATAAACGGGAAGCCATGGGAGCTGCATGAAAACACAGCGATATAGGGGAAGCTATTGGAGGTGCGCGAAAACACAGCGATATAGGGGAAGTTATCAGAGATGCGCGAAAATACAGTGATATAGGGGAAGCTATGGGAGGTGCACGAAAACACAGCGATATAGGGGAATGGATGAGAGATGAGCAAAAACACAGCGACTTAAGGTAAGGTATGGGTGGTCTGCATAAACACGGCGATATAGGGGAAAGTATGAGACGTGCACAAAAACAAAGCAATATAGGAGAAGCTATAGGAGGTGTGCGAAAACAGCAATACAGCCGAAGCTATGGGAGGTGCGCGAAGACATGGCGATATAGGGGTTGGTATGAGAGGTTCACGAAAATGCGGTGATATAGGGGAAATTATGAGAAGTGCACGACAACACAGCGATGTAGGGGAAGCTATGGAAGGTGCGCAAAAGCACAGCGATATACGGGAATGCATGGGATGTGTGCGAAAACACAGCGATATAGTGCAATGTATGAGAGGAGCGTGAAAACAGAGCGATGTAGGAGAATGTATGAGAGGTGCTGGAAAACGTGGCCATACAGGGGAAGGTGTGAAAAGTGATCAAAAACACGGTGATATAGGGGGAAGCTATGTGTGGTGCGCAAATACAGAGCGATATAGAGGAAGATATAAGAGGTGCGCGAAAACAGTGATTTTGGGGAAGCTATGGGAGGCGCGTGAAAACACGGTGATAAAAGGGGAAGCTATGGGAGGTGCACAAAAACACAGCGATATAGGGGAATGTATGAGAAGCACGTGAAAACACAGCACTACAAGAGAAGCTGTGGGAGGTGCGTGCAAACACAGCGATATAGTGGAAGCTATGAGAGGTGCACAAAAACATGGCGATGTAGGGGAAACTATGGGAGGTGCGCGAAAGCGTAGCGATGTACGGGAAAGTATGAGAGGTGCGCGAAATCACAGCGACACAGGGGAAGGTTGGAGAATTCCACAAAAACAAGGCGATATATAGGAAACTATCAGATGTGCGTGAAAACACAGCAATATAGGGAAAGGTATGACTGGTGCGCGAAAACACGGCGATGTAGGAGAAGCTATGAGAGGTGTGCAAAAACACAGCGATGTATGGGAAGCTATGGGAGGTGCGAGAAAGAACAGTGACGTAGGGGAAGATATGAGAGGGGCGCGAAATCACAGCGTTATAGGGGAAGGTATGGGAGGTGCACAAAAACACAGTTATATAGGGGAATCTATGAGAGGTGCATGAAAACACAGCGATATAGTGGAGCTATGGGAGGTGCACAAAAACACAGCAATATAGGGGAAAGTATGAGAGGTGCGCGAATACATGGCGATGTAAGGGATGGTATGAGAGGTGCATGAAAACACGGTGATATAGGGGAAGCTATGGGAGGTGTGCGAAAACACGGCGATATTGGGGAAGTTATGGGTGTTGCGCGAAAACACAACGATGTAAGGGAAGCTATGAGAGGCGCACGAAAGCAAAGTGATGTCGTGGAAGCTATGAGATGTGCGCGAAAACACAGTCATATAGCGGAAGCTATGAGATTTGCGCGAAAAAGCAGCGATATAGGGGAAGCTATGGGAGGTGCGCGAATAGACAGTGATATAGGAGAAGCTATGAGAGGTGCAAGAAAACACAGCGATATAGGGGAAGGTATGAGAGGTGCGCAAAAAGGCGGCGATATAGTGGAAGCTATGAGAGGTGCCCAAAAACACAGCGATGTAGGGGAAACTATGGGAGGTGCGCGAAAATGCAGCAATGTATGGGAAAGTATGAGAGGTGTGCAAAATCACAGCGACATAGGGGAAGATATGAACGGTGCGCAAAATCACAGCATTATAGAGGAAGGTATTAGAGGTGAACAAATACACGGCGTTGTAGGGAAAGCTATGGGAGGTGCACGAAAACACAGCGATATAGGGGAAGGTATGAGAGGTGCACAAAAACATGGCGATGTAGGGAAAGCTATGGGAGGTGTGCGAAAACACAGCGATATAGGGAAGGTATGAGAGGTACACAAAAGCACGGTGATATAGGGGAAGGTATGGGAGGTGCGCGAAAAGACAGCGATATAGGGGAAGCGATGGGAGGTGCACGAAAGCACAGCAATATAGGGGAAGGTAAGAGAGGTGCGAGAAAACGAGGCGATATAGGGAAGTTATGAGAGGTGCGCGAAAACATAGCGATATATGGGAAGCTATTGGAGGTGTGCGAAAACACAGTGATACAGGGGAAGGTATGAGAAGTGCGTGAAAACACGGTCATATAGGGAAAGCTATGAGATTTGTGCGAAAAGACAGTGATATAGGAGAAGCTATGAGAGGTGCAAGAAAACAGCGATATAGGGGAAGCTATGAGAGCTGCGCAAAACACGACGATGTAGGAGAAACTATGGGAGGTGTGCGAAAACACAGCGATGTACGGGAAGGTATGAGAGGTGCGTGAAATCACAGCGACATAGGGCAAGGTAGGAGAGCTGCACAAAATCAAGGCGATATGTAGGAAACTATTGACTGTGCACGAAAACACGGCGATGTAGGGAAATCTATGGGAGATGCACAAAAACACAGCGATGTAGAGGAAGGTATGAGAAGTGCAGGAAAACACGGCGATATAGGGGAAGCTATGTGTGGTGCGCAAATACGGAGTGATATTGAGGAACGTATAAGAGGTGCGCGAAAACAGCGATTTTGGGGAGCTATGGGAGGTGCGTAAAAACACAGCGATAAAAGGGGAAGCTATGGGAGGTGCGCAAAAACACAGCGATATAGGGGAATGTATGAGAGGCACATGAAAACACAGCGCTGCAAGGGTAGCTATGGGAGGTGCGTGCGAACACAGCGATATAGTGGAAGCTATGAGAGGTGTACAAAAACATGGCGATGTAGAGGAAACTATGGGAGGTGCACGAAATCACAGCGACATAGGGGAAGGTTGGAGAATTCCACAAAAACAAGGCGATACATAGGAAACTATCAGATGTGCGTGAAAACACAGCAATATAGGGGAAGGCATGAGTGGTGCGCGAAAACATGGCGATGTAGGAGAAGCTATGAGAAGTGTACGAAAACACAGCGATGTATGGGAAGCTATGGGAGGTGCGCGAAAACACAGTGACGTAGGGGAAGATATGAGAGGGGCGCGAAATCACAGCGTTATAAGGGAAGGTATGGGAGGTGCACAAAAATACAGTTATATAGGGGAATCTATGAGGTTCATGAAAACACAGCGATATAGTGGAGCTATGGGAGGTGCACAAAAACATAGCGATATAGGGGAAAGTATGAGAGGTGCGCAAATACATGGCGATGTAGGGGAAGCTATGGGAGGTGTGCGAAAACACGGCGATATTGGGGAAGTTATGGGTGTTGCGCAAAAACACAACGATGTAAGGGAAGCTATGAGAGGAACACGAAAACAAAGCGATGTCGTGGAAGCTATGAGATGTGCGCGAAAAAATAGTCATATAGGGGAAGCTATGAGATTTGCGCGAAAAGGCAGCGATATAGGGGAAGTTATGGGAGGTGCGCGAATAGACAGTGATATAGGAGAAGCTATGAGAGGTGCAAGAAAACACAGCGATATAGGGGAAGATATGAGAGGTGCGCAAAAAGGCGGCGATATAGTGGAAGCTATGAGAGGTGCCCAAAAACACGGCGGTGTAGGGGATACTATGGGAGGTGCGCAAAAATGCAGCGATGTATGGGAAAGTATGAGAGGTGTGCAAAATCACAGCGACATAAGGGAAGGTAGGAGAGCTCTACAAAAATAAGGTGATATATAGGAAACTATTGGATGTGCGTGAAAACACAACGATATGGGGAAGGTAGGAGTGGTGCGCGAAAACACGGCAATGTAGGGGAAGCTATGAGAGGTGTGCGAAAACACAGCGATGTATGGGAAGCTATGGGAGTTGCGAGAAAACACAGTGACATAGGGGAAGATATGAAAGGTGCGTGAAATCACAGCATTATAGAGAAAGGTATGAGAGGTGAACAAAAACACGGCAATGTAGGGAAAGCTATGGGAGGTGCACGAAAGCACAGCAATATAGGGGAAGGTAAGCGAGGTGCGAGAAAACAAGGCGATATAGGGAAGTTATGAGAGGTGCGCGAAAACAAAGCAATGTTGTGGAAGCTATGAGAGGTGCGTGAAAACACAGTCATATAGGGGAAGCTATGAGATTTGCGCGAAAAGACAGTGAAATAGGAGAAGCTATGAGAGGTGCAAGAAAACACAGCGATATAGGGGAAAGTATGAGAGGTGCGCAAAAATGCGGTGATATAGTGGAAAATATGAGAGGTGCGCAAAACACGGCGATGTAGGGGAAACTATGGGAGGTGCGCGAAAACACAGCGATGTACGGGAAGGTATGAGAGGTGCGCGAAATCACAGCGACATAGGAGAAGGTAGGAGAGCTGCACAAAATCAAGGCAATATGTAGGAAACTATTGGTTGTGCGCGAAAACACGGCGATGTTGGGGAAGCTATGACAGGTGTGCGAAAACACAGCGATGTAGGGGAGGGTATGAGAGGTGTGTAAAATCACAGCATTATAGGGAAAGCTATGAGAGGTGAGCAAAAACACGGCAATGTAGGGAAATCTATGGGAGGTGAACGAAAACACAGCGATGTAGGGGAAGGTATGGGAGGTGGATGAAAACACAGCGATATAGGGGAAGGTATGAGAAGTGCAAGAAAACACGGCGATATAGGGGAAGCTATGAGAGGTGCGCGAAAACACCAATGTTGGGGAAGCTATGGGTGGTGCGCGAAAACGCAGCGATGCAGGGGAAGCTATGAGAGCTGAGCAAAAACAGGGCGATATAGGGGAATCTATGAAAGGTGTGCAAAAACAGCGTGATATAGGGGAAGGTATGAGTTGTGGACGAAGAAACGGCGATGTAGGGGATGGTATGAGAGGTGCACGATTACATGGCGGTACAGGGGAAGTTATGAGAAGTGCACAACAGCACAGTGATGTAGGGAAAACAATGGGAAAGGCGCGAAAACTCGACGATAAATGGGAAGGCCTGGGAGCTGTATGAAATCACAGCGATATAGGGGAAGCTATCGGAGGTGCGCGAAAACACAGAGATATAGGAGAATGGATGAGAGGAGAGCAAAAACACAGCGACATAGGGGAAGGTATGGGAGGTCTGCGTAAACACGGCAATATAGGGGAAGGTATGAGACGTGCGCGAAAATACAGCGATATAGGGGAAGCGGTGGTGTGCGAAAACACAGCGATACAGCGGAAGGTATGAGAGGTGCGCGAAAACACAGCAAAACAGAGGAAGCTATGGGAGGTGCGCGAAAACACAGCAATATATGGGACGTGTGCGAAAACACAACGATATAGTGCAATGTATGAGAGGTGCGCAAAAACACAGCGATGTAGGAGAATATATGAGAGGTGCTGGAAAACGTGGCCATGCAGAGCAAGGTGTGAGAGGTGATCGAAAACACAGCAATTTAAGGGGAAGCTATGTGTGGTGCGCAAATACAGAGCGATACAGAGGAAAGTATAAGAGGTGCGCGAAAACGGCGATTCTGGGGAAGCTATGGGAGGTGCGTGAAAACAGGGCGATATAGGGGAAGATATGAGATGGGCGTGAAAACACAGCGATGTAGGGGAAGCTATGGGAGGTGCGCGAAAACACGGCGATAAAAGGGGAAGCTATGGGAGGTGCGCAAAAACACAGTGATATAGGGGAATGTATGAGAGGCACGCAAAAACAGTGCTACAGGGGAAGCTATGGGAGGTGCGTGCAAACACAGCGATATATGGGAAGCTATGGGAGGTGCACAAAAAGACTGCGATATAGGAGAAGCTATGAGAGGTGCACGAGAACACAGAGATATAGGGGAAGCTATAGGAGGTACGCAAAAACACAGCGATGTAGGGGAATGGATGAGAGGTGTGCAAAAACACAGCGACATAGGGGAAAGTATGGGATGTCTGCGTAAAGACGACGATATTGGGGAAGGTATGAGAGGTGCACGAAATCACGGTGATATAGAGGAAATCTATGAGAGGTACCTCACCTCTATCCTCTTTTACCAAGCCTCCCCTCTAGCCTCTAGCCTCTAGCCAAGACTCACCTCTCGCCACTAGCCTCTCGCCTCTAGCCATACCTCGGCTCGCCACTTTAAACTTGTGCAGAGAGATATTTTTTGAAGGTTTTGAAATGATTCCTTCTTTGGCATACGCTAATGCGGGTGTGAGAGGGTTTGGTGGTGTTCCCGGATTTGGGTGTGTCTGTGGATTTTCAATAGTGACGAATCTCAAATTTGTTTCATTCGTAGGGATTATAGGCCCTTTAATTTTTTCAAATCTGTTCGTATTGTGTTTTTAAATTGGAGGTTGCTACTCAAAATTTGCATAGGAACACCTTCCTGTTTGCCGTTAACGCTCACACCCTCGTCTACTTCCTAACTTAATCTCCGGACCTCGTTCCTTGCAACACAACGACTAAATCTGCGCGCATCTCAATAATCCACATGAGCCACCAGAAGCCGTGTGCACCCCTGCATTTTATGACAAACCTCTAAATATCCTCAATCCCCAAATCGGTGCGCACCCTCACGCTGCGTTTTTTAATGTCGAGGCAGCCATTTTCTGAACTGTTTGATCGGTTTATGCTCGAAGAAAATCGAATGTGCATTCGGATTCAATACGGGTTTAAAGTTACACCAAGATTTGCAAAGAATTTACAATGATTATTTTTTTAACAATTCTCTGAACGGTTTGAAACGATTGTTGCTCTGAAAAAATCTGTTATGCCTGCGGGCGTGTCAGCGGGGTTGGGGTGCGCACCAATTTGTGGAAAACGCAGAACTAAGGAAGTGACTGTGTGTTATGGGTGCGCACGGAGTTTTGGGGGTGAAGATGATTTGGGGGTACACACTGATTCAGTGCTGCGTTCTCGCACATGAGGGTGCGCACTGATTTGTGTGAGCGTTAACGGCAAACAGGAAGGTGTTGAGGGAAGCAGAAGGTAGGTAGAACTATCCTGACACGGAGCGTAGAAAGGAAAGCGGCAGGCAAAACCTCTCTTGGCACGGAGAGACGGAATTACACAGGTAAACTGCGGTGCTGAAGTAAAACTAAGAATACATGACACGGAGAGACTGAGTTTCAGAGGTCACCATCGGAACTGAATTGGAAGTTGGAAAACTTACCTTGACACGGAGAGACTGAGTTCCACAGATAAATCTCGGGACTAGAGCAAATTAAACACACAATCCGAAACGGCCAGGAAACGAGAGGCGAGGTATTGCAAGAGGCTAGAGGCGAGAGGCGAGGCACCTCTCATATCTTCCCCTAAATCACTATGTTTTCACGCACCTCACATACCTTCCCCTTTTTGGCTGAGTTTTCGCTTAACTCTCATACCTTCCCCTAAATTGCCGTGTTTTCGCGCACCTCTCATAGCCTCCCGCATATCACTGTCTTTTCGCGCACCTCTCATACCTACCACTATATCGCCGTGTTTTCGCCGACCTCTCAGACCTTCCCCTACATTTCTGTGTTTTAGTGCACCTCTCATACTTTCCTCATATGGCTGTGTTTTCACGCACCTCTCATACATTCTCCTACATCGCCACGTTTTCGCACATCTCCCATGCCTTCCACTATATCGCTGTGTTTTCACGCACGTCCCATACCTTCCCATATATTGCTCAGTTTTTGCGCACCTCCCATAGTTTCCTCTATATCGTCTTGTTTACGCGCACTTCTCATATATTCCACTATAGTGCTGTGTTTTCTCATACCTCCCATTCCTCCCCATTATCGCTGTGTTTTCGCGCACCTCCCATACCTTCCCTAATATGGCTGTGTTTACGCGCACCTCTCATAACTTCCCCTGTATTGCTGTGTTTTCGCACACTTCCCATAGCTTCCACTATATCGCCGTGTTTTCACGCACCTCTCATATCTTCCCCTTTATCGCTGTGTTATCAAGCGGCTCTCATAGCTTCCCCTATATAGCTGTGTTTTCGTGTACCTCCCATAGCTTCCGCCATATCGCTGTTATTGCTCACCTCTCATAGCTTGCCATATATTGTGATGTTTCGCGCACCTCTCATAGCTTCCCCAATATCGTTGTGTTTTCGGCACCTCTCATACCTTCCCCTATATCGCCTTGTTTTCGCGCACCTCTCATAGCTTCCCCTATATCAATGTGTTTACGTGCACCTCTCATACCTTCCCCTATATCGCTGTGTTTTCGCACACCTCTCATAGCTTCCCCTATATATGCATGTTTCACGCACCTCTCAGAACTTCCCCTATATCGCTGTTTTCACTCGACTCCCATAGATTCCCCTATATCATTGTGTTTTTGCGTACCTCTCATACCTTCCCCTATATCGCCGTGTTATCAAGCAGCTCTCATAGCCTCCCCTATTTGCTATGTTGTCGCGTACCTCCCATAGCTTCAGCTATATCGCTGTGTTTTCGCACACGTTCCATAAATTCCCATATATTGCTGTTTTCGCGCACCTCACATACCTTCTTTTATATCGCCGTGTTTTCGCGCTTGTCTCATATATTCCACTATAGTGCTGTGTTTTTGCACACCTCCCATACCTTCCCCTTATCGTTGTGTTTTCTCACACCTCCCATACCTTCCCCAATATGGCTGTGTTTTCACGCTCCTCTCATAGCTTCTCCTTTATTGCCGTGTTTTCACACACTTCCCATAGCTTCACCTATATCGCCGTGTTTTCAGGCACCTCTCATATCTTCCCCTATATCGATGTGTTATCAAGCACCTCACATAGCTTCCCCTATATGGCCATGTTTTCACGCACCTCTCATACCATCCCCTTTTTAGCTGAGTTTTCGCTCATCTCTCATAACTTCCCCTATATAGACGTGTTTGATGCATCTCTCATACCTTCCCCTATATTGCCGTGTTTTCATGCACCTCCCATAGCTTCCCATATATCACTGTGTTTTTGCGTGCCTATCATACCTTCCTCTATATCGCTGTGTTTTTGCGCACCTCCCATAGCTTCTCCTACATCGCTGTGTTTTCGCGCAACTCTCATCGCTTCCCCAATATCGCCGTGTTTTCGAGCACCTCTCATAGCTTCCCATATATCGCTGTTTTTTTGTGCAGCTCGCATACCTTCCCCTATATTGCTGTGTTTTTGCGCATCTCCTATAGCTTCCCATATATCACTGTGTTTTTGCGCACCTCTGATATATTCCACTTTATCGCCATGTTTTCGTGCAACTCTGATAACTTCCCCTATACCGCTGTGTTTTCGCACACCTCTCATAGCTTCCGTTATATTGCCGCGTTTTCGCGCACCTCCCATACCTTCCCCTATATCGCTGTGTTTCCGCGCTCCTCCCATAGCTTCCCCTATATCCCTGTCTTTTCGCTCACATCTCATAACTTCACCTGTATCGCCTTGTTTTCGCACACCTCTCATACCTTCCACTATATTGCTGTGTTTTCGCGCACGTCTCATATATTGATCAGTTTTCATGTACCTCCCATATCTTCCTCTATATCGCCGTGTTTTGGCTCACGTCTCATACATTCCACAATAGTGCTGTGTTTTCGCACACCTCCCATACCTTCCCCTTATCGCTGTGTTTTAGCACACCTCCCATACCTTCCCCAATATGGCTGTATTTTCGCGCACCTCTCATAACTTCTCCTGTATTGCTGTGTTTTCGCACACTTCCCATAGCTTCCCCTATATCGCCATGTTTTCACGCACCTCTCATATCTTCCCCTTTATCGCTGTGTTATCAAGCAGCTCTCATAGCTTCCCTTATATCGCTGTGTTTTCGCGCACCTCTCATAGATTCCGCCATATCGCTGTTTTCGCACACCTCTCATATCTTCCCCTAAATCGCCGTGTTTTCGCGCACCTCGCATAGCTTCCCCAATATCGTTGTGTTTTTGCACACCTCTCATACCTTACCCTTTTTAGCTGAGTTTTCGATCATCTCTCATAACTTCCCCTATATCGCCGTGTTTTCATGCACCTCCCGTAGCTTCCCATATATCGCTGTGTTTTTGCGTGCCTATCATACCTTCCTCTATATCGCTGTGTTTTCGCTCACCTGCCACATCTTCCTCGAAATTGTTGCGTCTTTGTACGCCTCTGGTACCTTCCCCTATGTCATTGTGTTTTCACGCGCCTCTCATACCGCCCCCTATATCGCTGCTTTTTCGCGCACCTCTCATACCTTCCCCTATATTGTTATCTGAATGGTGGCCGATTAGGAAAAGGGGAGGTGCAACGAAACCTGGGTGTCATTATACACCAGTCATTGAAAGTGGGCATGCAGGTACAGCAGGCGGTGAAAAAGGCGAATGGTATGCTGGCATTTATAGCGAGAGGATTTGAGTACAGGAGCAGGGAGGTACTACTGCAGTTGTACAAGACCTTGGTGAGACCACACCTGGAGTATTGTGTGCAGTTTTGGTCCCCTAATCTGAGGAAAGACATCCTTGCCATAGAGGGAGTACAAAGAAGGTTCACCTGATTGATTCCTGGGATGGCAGGACTTTCATATGAAGAAAGACTGGATGAACTGGGCTTGTACTCATTGGAATTTAGAAGATTGAGGGGGGATCTGATTGAAACATATAATATCCTAAAGGGATTGGACAGGCTAGATGCAGGAAGATTGTTCCCAATGTTGGGGAAGTCTGGAACGAGGGGCCACAGTTTGAGGATAGAGGGGAAGCCTTTTTAGGACCGAGATTAGGAAAAACTTCTTCACACAGAGAGTGGTGAATCTGTGGAATTCTCTGCCACAGGAAACAGTTGAGGCCAGTTCATTGGCTATATTTAAGAGGGAGTTAGATATGGCCCTTGTGGCTATGGGGATCAGGGGGTATAGAGGGAAGGCTGGGGCGGGGTTCTGAGTTGGATGATCAGCCATGATCATAATAAATAGCGGTGCAGGCTCGAAGGGCCGAATGGCCTACTCCTGCACCTATTTTCTATGTTTCTATGTTTCTATATTGCTGTGTTTTCGTACACCTCACGTGCCTTCCCCTATATCTCTGTGTTTTCGCACACCTCTCATAGTTTCCCCTATATCTGCATGTTTCACACACCTCTCAGAACTTCCCCTAAATCGTTGTGTTTTCGCGACCCTCTCATACCTTCCCCTATATCGCCGTGTTATCAAGCAGCTCTCATAGCTTCCTCTATATTGCTATGTTTTCGCGTACCTCCCATACCTTCCACTATATCGCTGTGTTTTCGCACACGTCCCATAAATTCCCATATATTGCTGTTTTCGCACACCTCACATATCTTCCTCTATATCATCGTGTTTTCGCGCACGTCTCATATATTCCACAATAGTGCTGTGTTTTCGCCCACCTCCCATACCTTCCCCTTATCGTTGTGTTTTCGCACACCTCCCATACCTTCCCCAATATGGCTGTGTTTTCACGCTCCTCTCACAGCTTCTCCTGTATTGCCGTGTTTTCGCACACTTCCCATAGCTACCCCTATATCGCCGTGGTTTCACGCACCTCTCATATCTTCCCCTATATCGATGTGTTATCAAGCGGCTCTCATAACTTCCACTATATTGCTGTGTTTTCGTGTACCTCCCATAGCTTCTGCCATATAACTGTTTTCGCACACCTCTCATAGTTTGCCATATATTGTGATGTTTTCGCGCACCTTTCACAGCTTCCCCTAAATCGCCGTGTTTTCACGCACCTCTCATAGCTTCCCATATATCACTGTGTTTTTGCGTGCCTATCATACCTTCCTATATATCGCTGTGTTTTTGCGCACCTCCCATAGCTTCCCCTACATCGCTGTGTTTACGCGCACCTCTCATCGCTTCCCCTATATCACCGTGTTTTCGAGCACCTCTCATAGCATCCCATATATCGCTGTTTTTTTGTGCAGCTCGCATACCTTCCCCTATATTGCCGTGTTTTCAAATATCTCTCATAGCTTCCCATATATTTCTGTGTTTTCGTGCACCTCCCATAGCTTCCCTAATATAATTGTGTTTTCGCACACCTCTCATACCTTCCCCTATATCGCTGTGTTTTCGCTCACCTCTTATAGCTTCTCGTATATCGCCGTGTTTTCGTGCACATCTCATATGTTCCCCTATATTGCTGTGTTGTAGCATACCTCCCATAGCTTCTACTATATCGCTGTTTTTGCACACCTCTCATAGCTTGCCATAAATTGCAATTACAATCTCCTATATAGCCGTGTTTCTGCGCACCTCTCATACATTCCACTTTATCGCCATGTTTTCGCACAACTCTGATAACTTCCCCTATATCGCCGTGTTTTTGCGCACCTCGCATAGCTTCCCCTATATCGTTGTGTTCTCGCGCACCTCTCATACCTTCCCCCTTTTAGCTGAGTTTTTGCTTATCTCTCATACTTTCCCTATATCGCCGTTTTCATGCACCTCCCATAGCTTTCCCTATATCGCTGTGTTTTCGCGCACCTCTCATAGCTTTCCCTATATTGCTCTGCTTTCTCGCACCTCCCATAGCTTCCAAAATATCGCTGTGTTTTCATGCACCTCTCATACCTTCCCATATATCGCTGAGTTAACGCTCCCCTCTCATAGCTTCCCCCATATCGCCGTGTTTTCGCGCACCTCTCATACCTTCCACTATATCGATGTGTTTCACGCACCACTCGTAGCTTCCCCTGTATCGATGTGTTTTCGCACACTTCTCATACCTGCCCCTATATCGCCCTATTTTTACAGACCTCTCATAGCTTCCCCTATATTGCTGTGTTTTCGCGCACCTTCCATACCTTCCCCTATATTGTTGTATTCTCTCGCACCTCTCATACCTTCCCGTATATCGCTGTGTTTTCACGCACCTCCCAAAGCTTCCGATATATCGCTATGTTTTCGCATGCCTATCATACCTTCCCCTATATGGCTGTGTTTTCGTACACCTCCCATAGCTTTCCCTACCCCGCTGTGTTTTTGCGCAGCTCTCATACCTTCCCCTATATCACTGTGTTTTCACGCACCTCACATACCTACCCCTATAGAAACATAGAAACATAGAAAATAGGTGCAGGAGTAGGCCATTCGGCCATTCGAGCCTGCACCGCCATTTATTATGATCATGGCTGATCATCCAACTCAGAACACCACCCCAGCCTTCCCTCCATACCCCCTTATCCCCATAGCCACAAGGGCCACATCTAACTCCCTCTTAAATATAGCCAATGAACTGGCCTCAACTGTTTCCTGTGGCAGAGAATTCCACAGATTCACCACTCTCTGTGTGAAGAAGTTTTTCCTAATCTCGGTCCTAAAAGGCTTCCCCTCTATCCTCAAACTGTGACCCCTCGTTCTGGACTTCCCCAACATCGGGAACAATCTTCCTGCATCTAGCTTGTCCAATCCCTTTAGGATCTTATACGTTTCAATCAGATCCCCCCTCAATCTTCTAAATTCCAATGAGTACAAGCCCAGTTCATCCAGTCTTTCTTCATATGAAAGTCCTGCCATCCCAGGAATCAATCTGGTGAAACTTCTCTGTACTCCCTCTATGGCAAGGATGTCTTTCCTCAGATTAGGGGACCAAAACTGCACACAATACTCCAGGTGTGGTCTCACCAAGGCCTTGTACAACTGCAGTAGTACCTCCCTGCTCCTGTACTCAAATCCTCTCGCTATAAGTGCCAGCATACCATTTGCCTTTTTCACCGCCTGCTGTACCTGCATGCCCACTTTCAATGACTGGTGAATAATGACACCCAGGTCACGTTGCACCTCCCCTTTTCCTAATCGGCCACCATTCAGATAATAATCTGTTTTCCTATTTTTGCCACTAAAGTGGATAACTTCACATTTATCCACATTAAATTGCATCTGCCATGAATTTTCCCACTCACCCAACCTATCCAAGTCACCCTGCATCCTCTTAGCATCCTCCTCACAGCTAACACTGCCACTCAGCTTCGTGTCATCCGCAAACTTGGAGATGCTGCATTTAATTCCCTCATCCAAGTCATTAATTTTTATTGTAAACAACTGGTGTCCCAGCACTGAGCCTTGCGGTACCCCACTAGTCACCGCCTGCCATTCTGAAAAGGTCCCGTTTATTCCCACTCTTTGCTTCCTGTCTGCTAACCAACTCTCCACCCACACCAATACCTTACCCCCAATACCATGTGCTTTAAGTTTGCACACTAATCTCCTGTGTGGGACCTTGTCAACAGCCTTCTGAAAATCCAAATATACCACATCCACTGGTTCTCCCCTATCCACTCTACTAGTTACATCCTCAAAAAATTCTATGAGATTCGTCAGACATGATTTTCCTTTCACAAATCCATGCTGACTTTGTCCGATCATTTCACCGCTTTCCAAATGTGCTGTTATCACATCCTTGATAACTGACTCCAGCAGTTTCCCCACCACCGACGTTAGGCTAAACGGTCTATAATTCCCCGGTTTCTCTCTCCCTCCTTTTTTAAAAAGGGGACTTACATTAATTACTAATTAAGCCCTTTGTCCTCCTCTGCTGAACTCTGAATTTCTCACAGTCCTCAGGTGAGCCACTTTCTCTGGCTAATTTGTATACTGCTTCTTTGTAATTGATACTATCCCTAATTTCTCTTGTCAGCCACGGGTGCACTACCTTCCTTGATTTATTCTTTTGCCAAACTGGGATGAACATTTGTTGCAGTTCATCCATGCAACCTTTAAATGCTTGCCATTGCATATCCACCGTCAATCCTTTAAGTGTCATTTGCCAGTCTATCTTACCTAATTCACGTCTCATACCTTCAAAGTTACCCCTCTTTAGGTTCAGAACCTTTGTTTCTGAATTAACTCTGTCACTCTCCATCTTAATGAAGAATTCCACCATATTATGGTCACTCTCACCCAAGGGGCCTCTCACGACAAGATTGCTAATTAAACCTTCCTCATTGCTCAAAACCCAGTCCAGAATAGCCTGCTCTCTAGTCGGTTCCTCGACATGTTGGTTCAAATAACCATCCCGCATACATTCCAAGAAATCCTCTTCCTCAGCACCTTTACCAATTTGGTTCACCCAATCTACATGTAGATTGAAGTCACCCATTATAACTGCTGTTCCTTTATTGCACACATTTCTAATTTCCTGTTTAATACCATCTCCGACCTCACTACTACTGTTAGGTGGCCTGTACACAACTCCCACCAGCGTCTTCTGCCCCTTAGTGTTACGCAGCTCTACCCATATCGATTCCACATCTTCCCGGCTTATGTCCTTCCTTTCTATTGCGTTAATCTCTTCTTTAACCAGCAACGCCACCCCACCTCCCCTTCCTTCATGTCTATCCCTCCTGAATATTGAATATCCCTGAACGTTGAGCTCCCATCCCTGGTCACCCTGGAGCCATGTCTCTGTGATCCCAACTATATCATAATCATTAATAACAATCTGCACTTTCAATTCATCCACCTTATTACGAATGCTCCTTGCATTGACACACAAAGCCTTCAGGCACTCTTTTACAACTCTCTTAGCCCTTATACAATTATGCTGAAAAGTGGCCCTTTTTAATGCTTGCCCTGGATTTGTCGGCCTGCCACTTTTACTTTTCTCCATAGTACTACCCTCATTTTACACCCCTTTGCCTCTCCGCACTGGTTCCCATCCCCCTGTAGTGAACTAACCTCCTCACGCCTAGCCTCTTTAATTTGCTATATCACTGTGTTTTCAGGCACATTTCATACTGTCCCCTATATCCTTGCGTTTTCGCTCACCTCTCATCGCTTCCCCTATATCGACGTGTCTTGAAGCACCTCTCATAACTTCATGTATATCGATGTTTCTTTTTTCGCACCTCTCGTAGCTTCCCCAGTATCGATGTGTTTTCACACACCTCTCATACCTGCCCCTATATAGCCGTGTTTTCGCAGACCTCTTATAGCTTCCCCTATATCACTGTGTTTTCGCTTACCTCGCATACCTTCCCCTATATCATTATGCTTTGGCGCACCTTTCATACCTACCACTGTATCGATGTGTTTCGCGCACCTCTCATACCTTCCCCTATATCACTGTGTTTTCACGCACCTCCCATAGCTTCCCATTTTTCGCCGTGTTTTCGTGCACCTCTCATAGCTTCCCATATATTGCGATGTTTTCGCGCACCTCTCATAGCTTCCCCCAAATCGCTGTGTTTTTGCGCACCTCTCATAGCTTCCCCCAAATTTCTGTGTTTTTGTGCACTTCTCATAGCTTCCCCTATATCGCCATGTTCGGGCGCACCTCCAATAGCTTCCCATTTTTCGCCGTGTTTTCGCGCACCTCCCATAGCTTCCCATTTTTCGCCGTGTTTTCGTGCACCTCTCATAGCTTCCCATATATTGCGATGTTTTCGCGCACCTCTCATAGCTTCCCCTAAATCGCTGTGTTTTTGCGCACCTCTCATAGCTTCCCCCAAATTTCTGTGTTTTTGTGCACTTCTCATAGCTTCCCCTATATCGCCATGTTCGGGCGCACCTCCCATAGCTTCCCATTTTTCGCCGTGTTTTCGTGCACCTCTCATAGCTTCCCCTATATCGCCATGTTCGGGCGCACCTCCAATAGCTTCCCATATATCGTTGTCTTTTCGAGCACCCCTCACACCTTCCACTATATCGTTGTGCTTTCGCGCACCTTTCGTATCTTCAACTATATCGATGTGTTTTCGCACACCTCCCATAGCTTACCCTATGTCGCCATGTTTCGCGCACCTCGCATACCTTCTCCTATATCGCCGTGTTTTCGCGCACCTCTCATACCTTCCCCTTTTTAGCTGAGTTTTCGCTCATCTCTCATACCTTCCCCTATATCAACGTGTTTTTGCAGACCTCTCATAGCTTCCCCTATATCGCTGTGTTTTTGCGCACGTCTCGTAGCTTCCCCTGTATCGATGTGTTTTTGCGCACCTCTCATACCTGTCCCTATATCGCCCTGTTTTTTCAGACCTCTCATAGCTTCCACTATATAGCTGTGTTTTCGCGCACCTCGCATAACTTCCCCTATATTGTTGTGTTTTCGCGCACCTCTCACACCTTCCACTATATTAATGTGTTTTTGCACACCTCTCATACCTTCCTGTATATCGCTATGTTTTCGCGCACCTCTCATAGCTTCCCCTAAATTGCTGTGTTTTCACACACCTCTCATACCTTCCCCTATGTCGCTCTGTTTTCTGCACGTCCCATAGTTTCCCATATATTGCTGTGTTTTCGCGCACCTCTCATACCTTTCCCTATTTCGCCGTGTTTTCATGCACCTCCCATAGCTTCCACTATCCCGCTGTGTTTTCACGCAGCTCTTATACCTTCCCCTATATCACTGTGTTTTCACGCACCTCACATAGCTACACCTATATCACTGTGCTTTCACGGACCTCTCATGCCGTCCCCTATATCCCTGCGTTTTCGCGCACCTCTCATCGCTTCCCCTATATCGACGTGTTTTCAACCACCTCTCATACCTTCACATATCTATGTATTTTCGCACACCTCTCTTACCTGCCCCTATATTGCCGTGTATTTGCAGACTACTCATAGCTTCCCCTATATCGCTGTGTTTTCACTTACCTCCCATACCTTCCCCTATATTGCTGTGTTTTCACACACCTTCCATAGCTTCCACTAGATCGCTGTTTTCGTGCACATCTCATGGCTTCCCCTAAATTGCTTTGTTTTCGCACACCTCTCATACCTTCCCCTAAATCGGTGTGTTTTCGCGCACCTCGCAAATCTTCCCTGACGTCGCCGTGTTTCACGCACCTCCCATAGTGTCCCCTATATCGCTGTGTTTTCTCGCACCTCTCATATTTTTCCCTATATCACTCTATTCTCGTGCACATCCCATAGCTTCTCATATATTGCTGTCTTTTCGCGCACCTCTCATAACTTCTCCTATATCACCGTGTTTTCATGCACATCCCATAGCTTCCCATATATTGCTGTCTTTTTGCGCAGCTCTCATACTTCTCCCTATATCTCTGTGTTTTCGCGCACCGCTCATACCTTCCACTATATGGCTATTTTTTTGCGCACCTCTCATACCTTCCCCTTTTTAGCTGAGTTTTCGCTCATCTCTCATGTTTTCTCCTATATCGCTGTGTTTTCGTGCACCTCCCATAGCTTCCCCATATCGGTGTTTTGATGCACCTGTCATACCTTCACCTATATCGCTGTGTTTTCACGCACCTCTCATACTGTTCCCTATATCGCTGCGTTTTCCGGCACCACTCATCGGTTCCCCTGTATCGCCCTGTTTTACACACCTCCCATAGCTTCCCCTACATCTCTCTGTTGTCGCGCACTTCTCATACTCTCCCCTATATCGGTGTGTTTTCGTCCACCTCTCTTACCATCCCCTATATCGCCGTTTCTTTTCGCACCTCCCATAGCTTCCACTAGATCGCTGTTTTCGCGCACATCTCATACCTTCCCCTAAATTGCTGTTTTCGCGCTCCTCTCATAGCTTCCCCTAAATTGCTTTGTTTCGCGCACCTCTCATACCTTCCCCTAAATTGCTGTTTTCGCGCTCCTCTCATATATTCCCCATATTTCCGTGTTTTTGTGTACCTCTCATACCTTCCCCCATATCACCGTGTTTTCGTGCACCTCCCATACCGTCCCCTATATCGCTGTGTTATCGCACACCGCCCATAGTTTCTCCAATAACGCTGTGTTTTCGCACACTTCTCATACCTGCCCCAAAATGGCTGTGTTTTCGCGCAGCTCTCATACCTTCCCCTGTATTGTGGTGTTTTCGCATACCTTCCATATCTGCCTATATCGCTGTGTTTTCGTGCACCTCTCATAGCTTCCGCTATATCGTTGTGTTTTCGCGCCCCTCTCATAACTTGCCCTATATAGCTGTGTTTTCGCACACCTCTTATACCTTCCCCTGTATGGCCGTGTTTTCGTGGACCTCTCATACATTCTGCTACATTGCCATGTTTTCGCGCACCTCTCATACCTTCCTCTATTTCGCTGTGTTTTCGTGTACGTCACATACCTTTCCGCATATTGCTGTGTTTTTGTGCAACTCCCATAGTTTCCCCTATATCGCTGTGTTTTCGCTTCCCTCTCATAACTTCCCCTAAATCGCTTTGTTTTTGTGTACCTCCCATAGCTTCACCTATGTCGCCATGTAATCACGCACCTCTCATACATTCCTCTATAGCGCTGTGTTTTTGCGCACCTCCCATACATTCCCCAATATGGCTGTGTTCTCGCGCACCTCTGATATCTTCCACTGTATCACGCTGTTTTCACGCACCTCCCATAGCTTCCCATATATTGCGAGCTTTTGCGCACCTCTCATAGCATCCCCACTATCGCTGTGTTTTCATGCACCTTTCATAGCTTGCATTATATCGCCGTGTTTTCGCGCACCTCGCATAGCTTCCCCTACATCGCTCTGTTTTCGTGCACCTGCCATAGATTCCCCATATCGCTGTGTTTTTGCGCACCTCTCATACATTCTCCTATATCGCCATCTTTTCACGCACATCCAATAGCTTCCCATATATCGCTGTGTTTTCGCGTACTCCTGATAGCTTCCCCAATAATGCTGTTGGTTGGCTCACCTCCCATAGCTTCCCCTATATCGCTGTGTATTTGCTCACCTCTCATAACTTTGCCTATTTCGCTGTATTTTCGCACACCTCTCATACCTTCCCCTTTTCAGCTGAGATTTCGCTCATCTCTCATACCTTCCCCTTTTCAGCTGAGATTTCGCTCATCTCTCATACCTTCCCCTTTTCAGCTGAGATTTTGCTCATCTCTCATACCTTCTCCTATATCGCCGTGTTTTCGTGCACCTCCTAGAGCTTCCTCCTTTTCGCTGTGCTTTCACACACCACACATACCTACCCCATATCACTGTGTTTTCAGGCACCTCTCATACTGTTCCCTGTATCGCTGCGTTTTCGGGCACCTCTCATCGCTTCCCATATATCGCCGTGTTTACACACACCTCCCATAGCTTCCCCTATATCGCTGTGTTTTCTCGCACCTCTCATAGCTTCCCATATATCGCTCTATTTTCACACACCTCCCATAGCTTCCCATATATCGCTGTAATTTCGCTTCCCTCTTATAACTTCCCCTATCTCGCCGTTTTTTTCGCGCACCTCCTATAGCTGCCCCTATATCATTATGTTTTTGTGCACCTCTCATACATTCTCCTATATCGCCGTGTTTTCGCGCACCTCCCATAGCTTCCCCTACATCGCTGTGTCGTTGCGCACTTCTCATACACTCCCCTATATCGGCGTGTTTTCATCCACCTCTCATACCATCCCCTATACTGCCGTGTCTTCGCTCACCTCTCATACATTCCGCTACATCACCCTGTTTTCGCGCACCTCTCATAACATCCACTATATCGCTGTGTTTTCGAGCACATCACATAACTTCCCGTATATTGCTGTCTTTTCGTGCAACTACCATAGTTTCCCCTATATTGCTGTGTTTTCGCTTCCCTCTTATACCTTCCCATATATTGCCATGTTTTCGCGCACCTATCATATCATCCCATACATTGTAATGCTTTCGCACACCTCTCATAGCTTCCTTCAAATTGCTGTGTTTTCGCGTACCTCTCATAGCTCTCCCTATAGCTCTGTATTTCCGCTCACCTCTCATACCTTCCACTATATCGCTGTGTTTTCATGCACCTCCCATAGCTTCCCCTACATCACTGTGTTTTTGCGCACCCTCATACCTTCCCCTATGTTGCCCTCATTTCACACACCTCCAATATCTTCCCATATATCGCCGTGTTTTGGCGCACCTCTCATACATTCCCCTATATCGCCGTCTTTTCACGCATATCCAATATCTTCACATATATTGCTGCGTTTTCGCGTACTCCTGATAGCTTCTCCTATATGGCTGTATTTCTGCTCAACCCTCACACCTTCTCCTATATCGCCGTGTTTTCGTGAACCTCCTATAGCTTCCTCTTTTTCACTGTGCTTTCACGCACCACGCATACCTACCCCTATATCACTGTGTTCTCAAGCACCTCTCACACTGTTCCCTATATCGCTGCTTTTTCGGGCACCTCTCATCGCTTCCCCTATATCGCCGTGTTTTTGCGAACCTCCCATAGCTTCCCCTATATCATTGTGTTTTTGCGCACCTCTCATACAATCTCCTATATCGCCGTGTTTTCATGCACCTCCCATAGCTTCCCATATATCGCTGTATACTTGCTTCCCTCTCATAACTTCCTCTATCTCGCCGTGTTTTCGCTTCTCCCATACCTTCCCCAATATGGCTGTGTTTTCGCGCACCTCTCATACACTCCTCTATATCGGCGTGTATTCGTCCACCTCTCATACCATCACCTATATTGTCGTGTCTTCGCGCACCTCCCATAGCTTCAACTAGATCGCTGTTTTCGCGCACATCTCATGGCTTCCCCTAAATTGCTTTGTTTTCGCGCACCTCTCATACCTTCCCCTAAATCGCTGTGTTTTCACGCATCTCCCATAGCTTCCCCTGTATTGCTGTGTTGTCGTGCACCTCCCATAGTTTCCCCAATAACGCTGTGTATTCGCACACTTCTCATACCTTCCCCTTATCGCTGTGTTTTCGCGCACCTCCCATACCTTCCCCAATATGGCTGTGTTTTTGCGCACCTCTCATGCATTCTCCTATATCGCTCTGTTTTCGTGTACCTCCCATAGATTCCCCATATCGCTGTGTTTTTGCACACCTCTCATACCTTCCCCTATATCGCCATCTTTTCACGCACATCCTATAGCTTCCCATATATCGCTGTGTTTTTGCGTACTCCTGATGGCTTCCCCAATATCGCTGTGTGTTGGCACACCTCCCATAGCTTCCCCTATAGCGCTGTGTATTTGCTCTCATAGCTTTGCCTATTTCGCTGTATTTTCGCACACCTCTCATACCTTCCCCTTTTCAGCTGAGATTTCGCTCATCTCTCATACCTTCTCCTATATCGCAGTGTTTTCGTGCACCTCCTAGAGCTTCCTCCTTTTCGCTGTGCTTTCACACACCACACATACCTACCCCTATATCACTGTGTTTTCAGGCACCTCTCATACTGTTCCCTGTATCGCTGCGTTTTCGGGCACCTCTCATCGCTTCGCCTATATCGCCGTGTTTTCGCGCACCTCCCATAACTTCCCCTATATCATTGTGTTTTTGTGCACCTGTCATACATTCTCCTATATCGCCGTGTTTTCACAAACCTCCCATAGCTTCCCCTATATCGCTCTGTTTTCGCACACCTCCTATAGCTTCCCATATATCGCTGTAATTTCACTTTCCTCTCATAACTTCCCCTATCTCACCGTTTTTTCGCGCACCTCCTATAGCTGCCCCTATATCATTGTGTTTTTGTGCACCTCTCATACATTCTCCTATATCGCCGTGTTTTCGTGCACCTCCCATAACTCTCATACCATCCCCTATACCGCCATGTCTTTGCGCACGTCCCATAGCTTCCTCTATATCACCATGTTTTCACGCAACTCTCATAACTTCCCCTATATAGCTGTTTTTTCGCTCACCTCTCATACCTTCCCCTGTATCGCCGTGTTTTCGCGCACCTCTCATACATTCGGCTACATCACCGTGTTTTCGCGCACCTCTCATAACATCCACTATATCGCTGTGTTTTCGAGCACGTCCCATACTTTCCCGTATATTGTTGTCTTTTCGTGCAACTACCATAGTTTCCCCTATATTGCTGTGTTTTCGCTTCCCTCTTATACCTTCCCATATATTGCCGTGTTTTCGCGCACCTATCATATCTTCCCATACATTGTGATGCTTTCGCACACCTCTCATAGCTTCCTTCAAATTGCTGTGTTTTCGCACACCTCTCATAGCTCTCCCTATATCTCTGTATTTCCGCTCACTGCTCATACATTCCACTATATCACTGTGTTTTCATGCACCTCCCATAGCTTCCCCTACATCACTGTGTTTTTGCGCACCCTCATACCTTCCCCTATATTGCCGTCTTTTCACGCACCTCCAATATCTTCACACATATTGCTGCGTTTTCACGTACTCCTGATAGCTTCCCCTATATGGCTGTATTTCTGCTCATCCCTCATAGCTTCTCCTATATCTCTGTGTTTTCGAGCTCCTCCTATAGCTTACTCTTTTTCACTGTGCTTTCACGCACTACGCATACCTACCCCTATATCACTGTGTTCTCAAGCACCTCTCACACTGTTCCCTATATCGCTGCGTTTTCGGGCACCTCTCATCGCTTCCCCTATATCGCCATGTTTTCGCACACCTCCCATAGCTTCCCGTATACCATTGTGTTTTTACGCACCTCTCATACATTCTCCTATATCGCCGTGTTTTTATGCACCTCCCATAGCTTCCCATATATCGCTGTATATTTGCTTCCCTCTCATACTTCCCCTATCTCACCATGTTTTCGCGCACCTCCCATACCTTCATACACCCCTCTATATCGGCGTGTATTCGTCCACCTCTCATACCATCCCCTATATTGTCGTGTCTTCGCGCACCTCCCATAGCTTCAACTAGATCGCTGTTTTCGCGCACATCTCATGGCTTCCCCTAAATTGCTTTGTTTTCGCGCACCTCTCATACCTTCCTCTAAATCCCTGTGTTTTCACGCACCTCCCATAGCTTCCCTTGTATTGCTGTGTTGTCGTGCACCTCCCATAGTTTCCCCAATAACGCCGTGTATTCGCACACTTCTCATACCTTCCCCTTATCGCTGTGTTTTCGCGCACCTCCCATACCTTCCCCAATATGGCTGTGTTTTTGCGCACCTCTCATACCTTCCCCTATATCACTGTGTTTTCGTGCTCCTCTCATAGCTTCCCCTATATCACTGTGTTTTCCCACACCTCCCATAGCTTCCCCTATATCGCCGTGTTTTCACGCACCTCTCATAACCTCCACTATATAGCTGTGTTTTCGCTCACCTCTCATACTTTCCCCTGTATCGCCGTGTTTTTGCGCATCTCTCTTACATTCTGCTACATCACCGTGTTTCTGCGCACTTCTTGTAACATACACTATATCGCTGTATTTTCGAGCATGTCCCATACTTTCCCGTATATTGCTGTGTTTTCGTACAACTACCATAGTTTCCCCTATATTGCTCTGTTTTCGGTTCCCTCTCATACCTTTCCATATATTGCCCTGTTTTCGTGCACCTCTCATACCTTCCCCCAAATTGCTGTGTTTTCGTGCACCTCTCATAGCTCTCCCTATACCTCTGTATTTTCGCTCACCTCTCATACCTTCCAATATATCGCTGTGTTTTCACGCACCTCCAATGTCTTCCCATATATCGCCGTGTTTTCGCGCACCTCTCATACCTTCCCCTATATCGCCATCTTTTCATTCACCTCTAATATCTTCCCATATATCGCCGTGTTTTCGTGCACCTCTCATACCTTCCCCTATATCGCCGTCTTTTCATGCACATCCAATATCTTCACATATATTGCTGCGTTTTCGCGTACTCCTGATAGATTCCCCTATATGGCTGTGTTTCTGCTTATCTCTCATACCTTCTCCTATATCACCGTGTTTTCATGCACCTCCTATAGCTTCCTCTTTTTCACTGTGCTTTCACGCACCACGCATACCCACCCCTATATCACTGTGTATTCAAGCACCTCTCATACATTCCCCTAACTCGTTGTATTTTCACTTCCCTCTCATAACTTCCCCTATACCGCCGTGTCTTCGCGCACCTCCCATAGCTTCCACTAGATCGCTCTTTTCGCGCACATCTCATAGCTTCTCCTAAATTGCTTTGTTTTCGCTCACCTCCCATACCTTCCCCAATATGGCTGTGTTTTCCCGCACCTCCCATAGCTTCACCAATATCATTGTGTTTTCCCGCAGCTCGCATACCTTCTCCTATATCGCTTTGTTTTCACTCACCTATTATAGCTTCCCCTATATCGCCGTGTTTTCGCGCACCTCTCATACCTTCCCCTATATCGCCGTCTTTTCATGCACATCCAATATCTTCACATATATTGCTGCATTTTCGCGTACTCCTGATAGATTCCCCTATATGGCTGTGTTTCTGCTTATCTCTCATACCTTCTCCTATATCACCGTGTTTTCATGCACCTCCTATAGCTTCCTCTTTTTCACTGTGCTTTCACGCACCACGCATACCCACCCCTATATCACTGTGTATTCAAGCACCTCTCATACATTCCCCTAACTCGTTGTATTTTCACTTCCCTCTCATAACTTCCCCTATACCGCCGTGTCTTCGCGCACCTCCCATAGCTTCCACTAGATCGCTCTTTTCGCGCACATCTCATAGCTTCTCCTAAATTGCTTTGTTTTCGCTCACCTCCCATACCTTCCCCAATATGGCTGTGTTTTCCCGCACCTCCCATAGCTTCACCAATATCATTGTGTTTTCCCGCAGCTCGCATACCTTCTCCTATATCGCTTTGTTTTCACTCACCTATTATAGCTTCCCCTATATCGCCGTGTTTTCGCACACCTCTCATAACTACCCCTATATAGCGGTGTTTCCGTTCACCTCTCATACATTCCTCTGTATCGCCGTGTTTTCGTGCACCTCTCATACATTCTGCTGCATCGCCATATTTTTGCGCACCTCTCATAACTTCCCCTATATCGTCGTGTTTTCGCGCACCTCCCATAGCTTCCCCAATATCGCTGGGTTTTCGAGCACCCCTTATAGATTCCCCATATCGCTGTGTGGTCGCGCACCTCTCATACTTTCCCCAATATGGTCGTGTTTTCGCCCACCTCTCATACCTTCCCCTGTATTGCTGTGTTTTCACACAACTCCCATAGCTTCCCATATATCGCTGTGTTTTCGTGCTCCTCTCATAGTTTCTGCTATATCACTGTGTTTTCCCTCACCTCCCATAGCTTCCCCTATATTGCCGTGTTTTCACGCACCTCTCATAACATCCCCTAAATCGCTGTGTTTTCCAGCACCTCTCATCGATTCCCCATATCGCTGTGTTGTCGCCCACCTCTCATACCTTCCCCTGTATCGCTGTGTTGTCGCGCACCTCCCATAGTTTCCCCAATAACACTGTGTTTTCGCACACTTCTCATACCTTCACCTTATCGCTGTGTTTTCGCGCACGTCCCATACCTTCCCCAATATGGCTGTGTTTTCACGCACCTCCCATAACTTCTCCTGTACTGCTGTATTTTTGCGCACCTCCCAGAGCTTCCCCATATCACTGTGTTTTCGCGTACCTCTCATACATTCTCCTGTATCGCCGTGTTTTCGTGCACCTCCCATAGCTTCCCCTACATCGCTGTGTTGTCGCGCACTTCTCATACACTCCCTTATAACGGCATGTTTTCATCCACCTCTCATACCATCCCCTATACCGCCGTGTTTTCGCGTACATCCCATAGCTTCCACTAGATCGCTGTTTTCGTGCACATCTCATGGCTTCCCCTAAATTGCTTTGTTTTTGCGCACCTCCCATAGGTTCCCCAATAATGCTGTGTTGTCGCGCACTTCTCATATCTTCACCTTATCGCTGGGTTGTCGTGCACCTCCCATACCTTCCCCAATATGGTTGTGTTTTCACGCACCTCCCATAGCTTCCCCTATATCGCTGTGTTTTTGCTTACCTCTGATAGCTTTGCCTATTTCACCGTATTTTCGCACACCTCTCATACCTCCCCCTTTTCCGCTGAGATTTCGCTCATCTCTCATGCCTTCTCCTATATCGCTATGTTTTCGTGCACCTCCTGCAGCTTCCTGCACCTCGCATAGATTCCCATATATCGCTGTGGTTTCGCGCAGATCTCATAGCTCTCCATATATCTCGGTGTTTTCACACCACTCTCATACCTTCCACTATATCGCTGTGTTTTCACGCACCTCTCGTAGCCTCCCTTATATCGATGTGTTTTCGCGCACCTCTCATACCTTCCCCTATATCGCCATCTTTTCATTCACCTCTAATATCTTCCCATATATCGCCGTGTTTTCGCGCACCTCTCATACCTTCCCCTATATCGCCGTCTTTTCATGCACATCCAATATCTTCACATATATTGCTGCGTTTTCGCGTACTCCTGATAGATTCCCCTATATGGCTGTGTTTCTGCTTATCTCTCATACCTTCTCCTATATCACCGTGTTTTCATGCACCTCCTATAGCTTCCTCTTTTTCACTGTGCTTTCACGCACCACGCATACCCACCCCTATATCACTGTGTATTCAAGCACCTCTCATACATTCCCCTAACTCGTTGTATTTTCACTTCCCTCTCATAACTTCCCCTATACCGCCGTGTCTTCGCGCACCTCCCATAGCTTCCAGTAGATCGCTCTTTTCGCGCACATCTCATAGTTTCTCCTAAATTGCTTTGTTTTCGCTCACCTCCCATACCTTCCCCAATATGGCTGTGTTTTCCCGCACCTCCCATAGCTTCACCAATATCATTGTGTTTTCCCGCAGCTCGCATACCTTCTCCTATATCGCTTTGTTTTCACTCACCTATTATAGCTTCCCCTATATCGCCGTGTTTTCGCACACCTCTCATAACTACCCCTATATAGCGGTGTTTCCGTTCACCTCTCATACATTCCTCTGTATCGCCGTGTTTTCGTGCACCTCTCATACATTCTGCTGCATCGCCATATTTTTGCGCACCTCTCATAACTTCCCCTATATCGTCGTGTTTTCGCGCACCTCCCATAGCTTCCCCAATATCGCTGGGTTTTCGAGCACCCCTTATAGATTCCCCATATCGCTGTGTGGTCGCGCACCTCTCATACTTTCCCCAATATGGTCGTGTTTTCGCCCACCTCTCATACCTTCCCCTGTATTGCTGTGTTTTCACACAACTCCCATAGCTTCCCATATATCGCTGTGTTTTCGTGCTCCTCTCATAGTTTCTGCTATATCACTGTGTTTTCCCTCACCTCCCATAGCTTCCCCTATATTGCCGTGTTTTCACGCACCTCTCATAACATCCCCTAAATCGCTGTGTTTTCCAGCACCTCTCATCGATTCCCCATATCGCTGTGTTGTCGCCCACCTCTCATACCTTCCCCTGTATCGCTGTGTTGTCGCGCACCTCCCATAGTTTCCCCAATAACACTGTGTTTTCGCACACTTCTCATACCTTCACCTTATCGCTGTGTTTTCGCGCACGTCCCATACCTTCCCCAATATGGCTGTGTTTTCACGCACCTCCCATAACTTCTCCTGTACTGCTGTATTTTTGCGCACCTCCCAGAGCTTCCCCATATCACTGTGTTTTCGCGTACCTCTCATACATTCTCCTGTATCGCCGTGTTTTCGTGCACCTCCCATAGCTTCCCCTACATCGCTGTGTTGTCGCGCACTTCTCATACACTCCCTTATAACGGCATGTTTTCATCCACCTCTCATACCATCCCCTATACCGCCGTGTTTTCGCGTACATCCCATAGCTTCCACTAGATCGCTGTTTTCGTGCACATCTCATGGCTTCCCCTAAATTGCTTTGTTTTTGCGCACCTCCCATAGGTTCCCCAATAATGCTGTGTTGTCGCGCACTTCTCATATCTTCACCTTATCGCTGGGTTGTCGTGCACCTCCCATACCTTCCCCAATATGGTTGTGTTTTCACGCACCTCCCATAGCTTCCCCTATATCGCTGTGTTTTTGCTTACCTCTGATAGCTTTGCCTATTTCACCGTATTTTCGCACACCTCTCATACCTCCCCCTTTTCCGCTGAGATTTCGCTCATCTCTCATGCCTTCTCCTATATCGCTATGTTTTCGTGCACCTCCTGCAGCTTCCTGCACCTCGCATAGATTCCCATATATCGCTGTGGTTTCGCGCAGATCTCATAGCTCTCCATATATCTCGGTGTTTTCACACCACTCTCATACCTTCCACTATATCGCTGTGTTTTCACGCACCTCTCGTAGCCTCCCTTATATCGATGTGTTTTCGCGCACCTCTCATACCTTCTCCTATATCGCCGTGTTTTCATGCACCTCCCATAGCTTCCCATTTATCGCTATATTTTCGCTTACGTCTCATAACTTCCCATATATCGTGGTGTTTTCGCACACCTCCTATAGCTTCCCCTACATCGTTGTGTTGACGCGCACTTCTCATACCCTCCCCTATATCGACGTGTTTACGTCCACCTCTCATATCATCCCCTATATCACCGTGTCTTTGCGCACCTCCCATAGTTTCCACTAGATCGCTGTTTTCGCACACATCTCATAGCTTCCCCTAAATTGTTTTTTTTTCGCGCACCTCTCATACCTTCTCCTAAATCGTTGTGTTTTCGGGCACCTCTCATAGATTCCCCATATCGCCATGTTTTCGCGCAACTCTCATACCTTCTGCTATATCGCTGTGTTTTTGCGCACCTCTCATACCTTCCCCTTTTTAGGTGGGATTTCGCTCATCTCTTATACCTTCTCCTATATCGCCGTGTTTTCATGCACCTCCTATAGCTTCCTCTTTTTCACTGTGCTTTCACGCACCACGCATGCCTACCCCTATATCACTGTGTTTTCAAGCACCTCTCATACTGTTCCCTATATTTTTGCATTTTCGGGCACCTCTCATCGCTTCCCCTATATCGCCGTGTTTTCGCGCACCTCCCATAGCTTCCCCTATATCTCTGTGTGGTCGCGCACTTCTCATACCCTCCCCTATATCGGCATGTTTTTGTCCACCTCTCATACCATCCCCTATACCGCCGTGTCTTCGCGCACCTCCCATAGCTTCCACTAGATCGCTGTTTTCACACACATCTCACAGTTTCCCCTAAGTTGCTTTGTTTTCGCACACGTCTCATATCTTCCCCTAAATCGCTGTGTTTTTACACATCTCTCATAGATTCCCCATATCGCCGTGTTTTCGCGCACCTCTTATACCTTCCCTAATATCACCGTGTTCTTGCAAACCTCCCATAGCTTCCCCTGTACCGCTGTGTTGTCGCGCACCTCCCATAGTTTCCCAATAACGCTGTGTTTTCACGCACTTCTGATACATTCATTTATAGCGTTGTGTTTTCGCATGCCCTCCGTACCTTCCCTTTATCGCTGAGTTTTTGTGCACCTCCCATACCTTCCCCAATATGGCTGTGTTTTTGCGCACCTCTCATAGCTTACCATATATTGCGATGCTTTCGCACACCTCTCAGAGCTTCCCCCAAATTGCTGTGTTATCATGCACCTCCCATACCTTCCCCAATATGGCTGTGTTTTTGTGCACCTCTCATACCTTCCCCTGTATTACGGTGTTTTCGCACACCTCCCATATCTTCCCCTATATCGCTGTGTCTTCGCTTCCCTCTCATACCTTCCCCTAAATCGCTTTGTTTTCGTGCACCTCCCATAGCTTCACCTATGTTGCCATGTAATCACGCACTTCTCATAGATTCCCCTATATCGCTGTGTTTTCACGCACCTCCCATAGGTTCCCCAATATCATTGTGTTTTCGTGCACCTCACATACCTTCCCCTATATCGCCGTGTTTTCGCGCACCTCTCATAACTTCGCCTATATAGCTACGTTTTCGCTCACCTCTGATTCCTTCTCCTGTATCGCCGTGTTTTTGTCCAGCTCTCATACATTCTGCTACATCGCCGTGTTTTCGCGCACCTCTCATACCTTCCCCTAAATCGCTTTGTTTTCGCGCACCTCCCATAGCTTCACCTATGTCGCCATGTAATCACGCACCTCTCATACCTTCTTCTATATCGCCGTGTTTTCACGCATCTCCCATAGCTTCCCTAATATCGCTGGGTTTTCGTTCACCTCCCATAGTTTCCCCCATATCGCTGTGTTTTTGCGCACCTCTCATAGCTTCCCATATATTGCGATGCTTTTGCGCACCTCTCGTAGCATCCCCCATATCGCTGTGTTTTCGTGCACCTCTCATAGCTTCCGTTATATCGACTATTTTTGCACACCTCGCATAGCTTCCCCGACAACGCTGTGTTTTCGCTCACCTCTCATAGCTTCGTTATATCGCCGTGTTTTCGTCCACCTCTCATGCATTCTGCTACATTGCTGTGCTTTTGCGCACCTCTCATACCTTCCACTATTTTGCTGTGTTTCCGTGTACGTCCTATACCTTCCCATATATTGCTGTGTTTTCGTGCAACTCCCATAGTTTTCCCGATATCACTGCGTTTTCGCTTCCCTCTCATACCTTCCCCTATATCGCCGTGTTTTCGTGCACCTCCCATAGCTTCCCCTATATCATTGTGTTTTTGTGCACCTCTCATGCATTCTCCTATATCACCGTGTTTTTGTGCACCTCCTAAAGCTTCCTCTTTTTCACTGTGCTTTCATGCACAATGCATACCTTCCCCTATATCACTGTGTTTTCAAGCACCTCTCATACTGTTCCCTATATCGCTGCGTTTTCGGACACCTCTCATCGCTTCCCCTATATTGCCGTGTTTTTGCGCACCTCCCATAGCTTCCCCTATATCTTTGCGTTTTTGCGCACCTCTCATACATTCCCCTATATCGCTCTGTTTTCGCGCACCTCCCATAGCTTCCCATATATCGCTGTATTTTCTCTGCCCTCTCATAAATTCCCCTATATCGCTGTGTTTCCGCGCACCTCCCATAGCTTCCTTTACATCGCTGTGTTGTCGCGCACTTCTCATACCCTCCCCTATATCAGCGTACTTTCACGCACCTCCCATAGCTTCCCCTATATTGCTGTGTTTTCTCACACCTCTCATACCTTCCCCTTTCTCGCTCTGTTTTCGTGCACCTCCCATAACTTCCCATATATCGCTATGTTTCCGCACACCTCTCATACCTTCTCCTATATCGCCGTGTTTTCACACACCTCTCATAGCTTCCTCTATATTGATGTGTTTTCTCACACCTCTGATACCTTCCCCTGTATCTCTCTATTTTCGTGCACCTCCCATAGCTTCCTATATATTGCTGCGTTTTCGTGTACCTCTCATACCTTCCACTATATCGCTGAGTTTTCACGCACCTCTCGTAGCTGCCCCTATATTGATGTGTTTTCTAGTGGGGTACCGCAAGGCTCAGTGCTGGGACCCCAGTTGTTTACAATATATATTAATGACTTGGATGAGGGAATTAAATGCAGCATCTCTAAGTTTGCGGATGACACGAAGCTGAGTGGCAGTATTAGCTGTGAGGAGGATGCTAAGAGGATGCAGGGTGACTTGGATAGGTTGGGTGAGTGGGCAAATTCATGGCAGATGCAATTTAATGTGGATAAATGTGAAGTTATCCACTTTGGTGGCAAAAATAGGAAAACAGATTATTATCTGAATGGTGGCCGATTAGGAAAAGGGGAGGTGCAACGAGACCTGGGTGTCATTATACACCAGTCATTGAAAGTGGGCATGCAGGTACAGCAGGCGGTGAAAAAGGCGAATGGTATGCTGGCACTTGTAGCGAGAGGATTCGAGTACAGGAGCAGGGAGGTACTACTGCGGTTGTATAAAGCCTTGGTGAGACCACACCTGGAGTATTGTGTGCAGTTTTGGTCCCCTAATCTGAGGAAAGACATCCTTGCCATAGAGGGAGTACAAAGAAGGTTCACCAGATTGATTCCTGGGATGGCAGGACTTTCATATGATGAAAGACTGGATGAAATAGGCTTATACTCGTTGGAATTTAGAAGATTGAGGGGGGATCTGACTGAAACGTATAAAATCCTAAAGGGGTTGGACAGGCTAGACGTAGGAAGATTGTTCCCGATGTTGGGGAAGTCTAGAACGAGGGGTCACAGTTTGAGGATAAAGGGGAAGCCTTTTAGGACGGAGATTAGGAAAAACTTCTTCACACAAAGAGTGGTGAATCTGTGGAATTCTCTGCCACAGGAAACAGTTGAGGCCAGTTCATTGGCTATATTTAAGAGGGGGTTAGATATGGCCCTTGTGGCTATGGGGATCAGAGGGTATAGAGGGAAGGCTGGTGCAGGGTTCTGAGTTGGATGATCAGCCATGATCATAATAAATGGCGGTGCAGGCTCGAAGGGCCGAATAGCCTACTCCTGCACCTATTTTCTATGTTTCTGTTTCTATGTCTTCATGCACCTCTCATACCGTCCCCTATATCGCTGTGTTTTCGCGCACCTCTCATCACTTCCCCTGTAACACTGTGTTTTCGTGCACCCCTCATACCTTCCCCTATATCGCTATGTTATTGCGCACCTCTCATAGCTTCCCCTTAATCGCTGTGTTCTTGTGCATCTCTCATAGCTTTCCATATATTGCAATGTTTTCGCGCACCTGTCATAGCTTCCCCCAAATGGAAGTGTTTTCGCGCAGCTCTCATAGCTTCCCCCATATCGCCGTGTTTTCGCACACCTCACAGAGCTTCCCCTATATCGCTGTGTTTTCACGCACCTCCCATACCTTCCGTTCTATCGCTGTGTTTTCGTGCACCTCCCATACCTTCACGTATATCGCCGTGTGTTCGCTCTCCTTCCATAACTTCCCCTATATCACTGTGTTTTTTTGTGCACCCCTCATACCTTCCACTATATAGCTGTGTTTTCGCGCACCTCTCGTAGCTTCCCCCATGTTGATGCGTTTTCGGGCAACTCTCTTAATTTCCCTGATATTGCTGTGTTTTCGCGCATCTCGCATAGCTTCCCCTATATGGTTGTGTTTTCGCGCACCTCTCAAATCTTTACATATATTGCCATGTTTTCGCACACATCCGATAGCTTCACCTACATCACTGTTTTCATGCACCTCTCATACCTTCCACTATATCACTGTGTTTCTGCGCACGTCCCATACCTTCCCATATATTTCTGAACTTTCACGCAGCTCCCACAGCTACCTCTATATCGCCGTGTTTTCGCGCACCTCTCATTTATACCACTGTAGCGCTGTTTTGTCGTGCACCTCCCATACTTTCCCCTTATCGCTGTGTTTTCAGGCACCTCCCATACCTTCCCTAATATGGCTGTGTTTTCGCGCACCTCTCATAACTTCCCCTGTATCGCCTTGTTTTCGCACACTTAACATACCTTCCCCTATATCGCTGTGTTTTCACGTGATATAGGAGAAGGTATGAGAGGTGTGAGAAAACACAGCGATATAGAGGAAGCTATAGGAGGAGCGCGAAAACACAGCGATATAGGAGAAGGTATGAGAGATGAATGAAAACTCAGCTAAAAAGGGGAAGGTATGAGAGGTGCGCGAAAACACGGCGATATAAAGGATGCTATGAGAGGGGAGCAAAAACTCAGCGATATAGGGGAAAGTATGAGAAGTGCAGAAAAACACAGCGATATATGGGAAGCAATGGGAGGTGCGCCAAATCACAGCGATATAGGGGAAGGGATGAGAGATGCGTGAAAACACAGTGATATAGGCTATGCTATGGGAGGTGCGTGAAAACACAGCGATATATGGGAAGCTATGAGAGGTGCATGAAACACGTCGATATAGGGAAATGTATGAGAGATGAGCGAAAACTCATTTAAAAAGGGGAAGATATGAGAGGTGTGTGAAAACACAACGATATGCAGGAAGCTATGCGAGGTGCGCGAAAACACGGCAATATAGGGGAAGATATCGGAGGTGCGTGAAAACACGGCGATATAGGGTAATCTATGGGACGTGTGTGAAAACACAGCGATACAGGGGAAGCTATGAGAGGTGTGCGAAAACACAGCCATATTGGGGAAGGTATGGGAGGTGCGCAAAAACACAACGATATAGTGGAAAGTATGAGAGGTGCACGAAAACACGGCGATACGGGAAGTTATGAGGTGAGTGAAAACACAGCGATATGGTGGAAGCTATGGGAGGAGAGTGAAAATACAGGAATATAGGGGAAGATATGGGAGGTGTGCGAAAACATGGAATATAGGGGAAGGTATGAGAGGTGCGCGAAAACACAGTGGTATAGGCGAAGCTATGGGATGTGCGCAAAAACACGGCTATATATGTGAAGGTGTGAGAGGTGCGCCATAGCACAAAGACATAGGGGATGCTATACGAGGTGCGCGAAAGCAGAGCGAAATAGGGGAAGTGATGAGAGGTGCACGAGAACACAGCGACATAGGGGAAGCTGCCAGAGGTGCGCGAAAACACAGCGATATATGTGAAGCCATAGGAGGTGCACGAAAACAGAGCGATATATGGGAAGGTATGAGATGTGCGAGAAAACACAGCGATTTCGCGGAAGCTATGGGAGGTGTGTGAAATAAAAGTGATATAGGAGAAGGTATGAGTGGTGCGCGAAAACACAGCAATATAGGGGAAGGTATGAGAGGTCTGCCAAAACACGGCGATATAGGGGCAAGTATGAGTGGTGCGCGAAAAGACAGTGATATGCGGGAAGCTATGAGTCTTGCGAAAAAACACCGATATAGGAGAAGCTATGGGAGGTGCACAAAAACACTGCGATATAGAGGAAGGTGTACTAGGCACGGAAAAAACACAGCGATACAGGGGAAGTTATGAGTGGTGCACGAAAACACAGCCATATTGGGGAAGGTATGGGAGGTGCGTGAAAACATAGCAATAAGGGGAAGGTATGGGAGGTGCGCAAAAACACAATGCTATAGAAGAATAAATGAAAGTTGCACGAAAACACAGCGATACAGGGGAAGCTATGAGAGGTGCGCGAAAACACGGCGATATACAGGAAAGTATGGGAGATGTGTGAAAACACAGCGATAAGTGGAATGTATGGGAGGTGCGCGAAAACGCAGCGCTATAGTTGAATAAAAGAGAGGTGCGCAAAAACATGGCGATACAGGGGAAGTTGTGAGAGGTGCACGAAAACTCGGCGATATACAGGAAAGTATGGGAGGTGTGCGAAAACACAGCGATTAGTGGAATGTATGGGAGGTGCGCAAAAACACAGCGCTATAGTTGAATAAATGAGAGGTGCGCGAAAACACGGCGATATAGAGGAAGCTATGGGAGGTGCATGAGAGCTGAGCAATATATGGGAAGGTATGGGACGTGCGCGAAAACACAGCGATATAGTGGAAAGTATGAGAGGTGCGTGAAAACACAGCCATATTGGGGAAGGTATGGGAGGTGCGCAAAAACACAGCGATAAGGGGAAGGTATGGGAGGTGCACGAAAACACAGCGTTATAGTGGAATATATAAGAAGTGCACTAAAACACGGTGATATAGAGGAAGCTATGGGAGGTGTGCAAAAGCTGAGCAATATATGGGAAGGTATGGAACGTGTGCAAAAACACAGCGATATAGTGGAAGGTATGAGAGGTGCACGAAAACACGGCGATGTAGGAAGATGTATGAGAGGTGCACGAAAATATGGTGATACGGGAAGTTATGAGATGTGAGTGAAAACACATCGATATAGGGGAAGCTATGAGAGGAGCGCGAAAATACAGCAATATAGGGGAAGGTATGGGAGGTGCGCGTAAACGCGGAATATAGGGGAAGGTATGAGAGGTGCGTGAAAACACAGTGGTATAGGCGAAGCTATGGGATGTGCGTGAAAACACAGCGATTTCGCAGAAGCTATAGGAGGTGCGTGAAATAAAAGGCAATATAGGAGAAGGTATGAGTGGTGCGCGAAAACACAGCGATATATGGGAAGCTATGCGAGGTGCACGAGAACACGGCGATATAGGGGAAGAAAAGAGAGGTGCACAAAATCATTGCAATATCTGGGAAGTTATGAGATGTGCGCCAAAACACGGTGATATACGGGAAGCTATGGGAGGTGCGTTAAAAAAGGGAGATATGGGGGAGTTATGAGAGGTGCGCAACAACACAGTCACATAGGGAAAGCTATGGGAGGTGCACGAAAATGCAGAGATATAGGCGAACCTATGGGATGTGCACGTAAACTCGGTGATAAACGTGAAGGTATGAAAGTTGCGTGAAGACATGTCGATATAGGGGAAGGTATGAGGGATGAGCGAAAACTCAGCTAAAAAGGGGAAGGTATGAGAGATGCGCGAGAACACAACGATATAGGGGATGCTATGCTGAGTATTCGCTTATATTCCCTTATATAGACGTGTTTTCACGCTACTCTCATACCTTCACGTATATCGCCATGTTTTCGCACACATCCAATACCTTCCCCTATATTGCTGTGTTTTCGTGCTCCACCCATAGATTCCCCTATATTGCTGCGTTTTCGCTCACGTCTCATAACATCCCCTGTATTGCCGTGTTTTCGCGCACCTCTCATACATTCTCCTACATCGCCGTGTTTTCGTGCTCCTCCAATACCTTCCACTATATCGCTGTGTTTTTGCGCACATCGCATACCTTGCCATATATTGCTCATTTTTTGCGCACCTCCCATAGCTTCCTCTATATCGCCTTGTTTTCGCGTACTTCTCATATATTCCACTATAGCGCTAAGTTTTCTCGCACCTCCCATACCTTCCCCAATATTGCTGTGTTTTCGCACACCGCTCATAACTTCCCCTGTATCGCTGTGTTTTCGCACACTTCCCATAGCTTCCCCTATATCGCCGTGTTTTTACTCACCTCTCATATCTTCCCCTATATCGATGTGTTATCAAGCGGCTCTCATAGCTTCCCCTACATTGCTGTGCTTTCGTGTACCTCCCATAACTTCCACCATATCGCTTTTCTTGCACACCTCTCATAGCTTGCCATATATTGCGCACCTCTCATAGCTTCCCTTAAATCGCTGTGTTTGCACGCACCTCACATAGCTTCCCCTATATTGTTGTGTTGTCACGCACCTCTCTTCCCTTCCCCTATATCGCTGTGATTTCTCACACGTCCCATAGCTTCCCCTATATTGCTGTGTTTTTGTGCACCTCTCATACCTTCCCCTATATCGCTGTGTTTTCCTGCTTCTCCGATAGGTTCCCCAATATCATTGTGTTTTCGCACGCCTCTCATATCTTCTCCTATAACGCTGTGTTTTCGCTCACCTCTTATAGCTTCCCGTATATCACCATGTTTTCGTGGACCTCTCATATATTGCCCTATATTGCTGTGTTGTAGCATAACTCCCATAGCTTCCGCTATATCTCTGTTTTCGCACACCTCTCATAGCTTACCTTATATTGCGAGATTTTTGCGCACATCTTATAGGTTCCCCTACATCGCAGAATTATCGCGCACCACTGATACATTCTCCTATATCGCAGTGTTTTCACGCACCTGGCATAGCTTCCCCTTTTTAGCTGAGTTTTCGTTAATCTCTCATAACTTCACCTATATCGACGTGTTTCACGCACCTCTCATAACTTCCCCTATACCGCTGTGTTTTTGCGCACCTCTCATAGCCTCCCCAATATAATTGTGTTTTTGCATACCTGTCATACCTTCCCCTATATCGCTGTGTTTTCGCTTACCTCTTGTAGCTTCCTGTATATCGCCGTGTTTTCATGCACCTCTCAAATCTTCCCCATATTGCTGTGTTGTAGCATACCTCCTATAGCTTCTGCTATAGCGCTGTTTTTTCACACCTCTCATAATTTGCCATAAATTGCGATGTTTTTGCGCACCTCTCATAGCTTCCCCTATAGCGCTGTGTTTGCGCACACCTCCCATACCTTCCCCTCATCGCTGTGTTTTTGCGCACCTTCCATAGCTTCCCCATGATGGCTGTGTTTTCGCACACCTCTCATATCATCCCCTATATAGCCGTATTTCTGCACACCTCTCATACATTTCCTTATATCGCCATGTTTTCGCGCACCTGTGATAATTTCTCATATATCTCTGAGATTTCGCGCACCTCCCATAGCTTTCCCTATATCGCTGTGTTTTCTCGCACCCATCATACATTCCCCTATATTGCTCTGTTATCGCGCACCTCCCATAGCTTCCCCTATATCTCTCTGTTTTCGCGCACCTCCCGTAACTTCCCCTATATCTATGTGTTTCACGCACCTCCCATAGCTTCCCCAATAAAATTGTGTTTTTGCATACCTGTCATACCTTCCCCATATCGCTGTGTTTTCGCTTACCTCTTATAGCTTCCCGTATATCGCCGTGTTTTCATGCACCTCTCATATCTTCCCCTATATTGCTGTGTTGTAGCATACCTCCCATAGCTTCCGCTATATCGCTGTTTTTGCACATATCTCATAGCTTGCCATATAATGTGATGTTTTTGTGCACCTTTCATAGCTTCCCCTGTATCGCTGTGTTTTCGCACACTTCCCATAGCTTCCCTATATCGCCGAGTTTTCACGCACCTCTCATATCTTTCCCTATATCGATGCGTTATCAGGCAGCTCTCATAGCTTCCCCTATATTGCTGTGTTTTCATGTACCTCCCATAACCTCCGCCATATCGCTGGTTTCGCGCACCTCTCATAGCTTCCCCTAAATCGCTGTGTTTGATGCAACTCACATAGCTTCCCCTATATCGCTGTGTTTTCTCGCACCCCTCATACCTTCCCCTATATCACTCTGTTATCGTGCACCTCCCATAGCTTCCCATAGATCGCTGCATTTTTGCACACGTCTCATAGCTTCCCCTATATCGCCGTGCTTTCGTGCACCTTTCATACCTTCCCTCTTTTGGTTGTGTTTTCGCTTATCTCTCATACCATCCACTATAAAGCCGTGTTTCCGCGCACCTCTCATACATTCCCTTTTATCGCCATGTTTTCGCGCATCTCTCATACATTCCGTTTATCGCCATGTTTTCATGCACCTCTGATAACTTCCCCTTATCGCTGTGATTTCGCGCACCTCGCATCGCTTCCCCTATATCGTTGTGTTTTCGCGAACCTCTCATAACTGCAAATACATCGATGTGATTTCACGCACCTCTCATCCCGTCCCCTATATCGCTGTGATTTCGCACACCTCCCATAGCTTCCCCTATATTGCTGTGTTTTCGAGCACCTCTCATACCTTCCCCTATATCACTGTGTTTTCGCGCACCTCCCATAGCTTCCCCCATATCATTGTGTTTTCGCACACCT